>NC_061101.1:43895439-43900439 GCF_015104395.2 Macrobrachium nipponense
AGAGAGAGAGAGGGCAGGGCTGGTACACACAATAGAGGGGTAATGGCGCTTTAATAGAATAATAACCCTCCAGCCCGCAGTTGTGGGAGGGAAGGCCGCGTCTTCACTCTGTGTCTCGGCAGCGTTTTCTTGAATTTCTTTTGTTGGGAAGCGCTTTCCACGGCCTGCAAAAATGCCCCTTTGCCTCTACAGGTTGCAGGTTGAAATTCTTGGTCCTGCAGCAACGCCCGAGAGGATTTTACTTTCAGAGAAAGGGCCAAACAAATGTAGAGGAGGAGGAGGAGGAGGTTTTCGCCTTTGCAAAGACAAAATGCAACAAGTTGTTGGTTTGGAAGTTCCACGCCACCGCCATCATCATAGGGGTGAGAGAGAGAGAGAGAGAGAGAGAGATCTTTACTGCTTCTGCTGCACGTGTGGATGACGTCATCATGGGGGCGACCACCCTCTGCGATTGGTCGCCGCCTTGGCAGTATGTCCACTGTAATTGGTACATCAAGAGCAGCTCTCAAGAAAGAAGCGTCCTGATTGGTGCACAGGGTGTGGCACGCCGCGAGTGCCAGAGCGACCTTCCTCCAAGCTCATTGGTTGGAGGTCGGGTCCCAAGATGGCAGCAGTGCCACTCAGGACCTGGGCATTGGCTGACGTCCCTCTGGGCGGGGCAACCAACTCCTAACGAGGATAATTGCCGTATATAAAGAAAAGTTTGGGGTTAGATTTGATCGAGTCGATCTGAGCGCTTTGCCTTCCTGGCTAAATTAGTGGAAGCCAGAGACCAATTGAGCCTAGTTTATCCCCTCCAGCCTGGACGGAATTGAGTCGGCCCGCGGAAAGCTGCGAATGGTGATTACCGGGCCATTGTTCTCGTTAGCAAACATTTTCGGGGATTGTGAGGCGGGGGGCAGCAATTGAGGCCCATTGGCTCTTGTTGTCGCCGGGCGCGGACATACGTACGTGTGGCCGGGGGATCCTAACCGGCGCCGTCACTTTATTACCGCTGATTACTCTCGCCTCCTATTCGAGCCTACCGCTGCCCTACACGCGCGCTGATTACCCTCACTTAGCATTGCTGTGCCAGCCCCATTGAAGCCAATTACGGACACCACCGCAGCACTTCTGCTGGCGTAATTGGCATCGCAACAGCCCCATTAGGAAATTGATTCGATGTGACTGGAATTAAAGAAGGAAGAGAGAGCGAGAGCGAGAGAGAGAGAAGAAGAAGAAGGAACGGGAATCCTAGTTTTTGAGGAGTTGTGCGTGAGGAGCACTCTTGTGTCTTGAGAGTACGGAACTTATTCACTATTTTCTTCGGAGGCTGTCATTCCTCCCCGCGTTCCCGTTGCTCCCTTCTGCCGAGAGCTGCCGCAGGCGACGCGACCGACATGAACGGGCAGCCAAATTCGGCGGCCAGCGCGCCCTCTGGCAATGTCGGAGTCAATGGCAACGTCACGCCAGGTAAGGGCGTCGGAGGAGGACCTTGTGGAGTCAACGCAGGTGGTGGAGGAGGTGGCAGTGGCGGTGGAGGGGCGGGTGGAGGAGGAGGAGGAGGAGGAGGAGGAGGAGGAAGTGGAGGGGGTGGCGGTGGAGGAGGTCCAGGTGGGGGAGGGGCGGGAGGCTTCCATAGCATCCAGGTCATGTTGGGTTTACCTGGCGACCTGCTGCTGCCTCCATCGGCTACGACAAACAGCAGAGACTACCACGATTCTCTGGCCACGCCCACGAGCCTCCATCAGCCCACGGGATCGTCGGGGGCACAGCACACCATGACCCTTCTGCCACACAATCACAACAACGCGACGCACCCATCGACGCCCACACCGCCCCAACCCGCCCACTACAATGCTCAACCACACGCCCTCACCAACCTCAGCCCTCAGAATACTCACGCACACAATCAAAACAGCCACGCCCACGTCCAGAGCCCGGCTCAGACGCCGAACAGCCACGCCCACGGGCACAACCACGCCCAAGCCAGCACGTCCCTGGAAGCCCAGGGGCCTCTGCCTGGACCGGTCGTTGGGGAGAAGAGGAAACTGGACGACACAGGGTCACCCTACTCGGCCGCCTCCGGCGCCAACCCGGCACACTCACAGCCAAGTTCCACAGGTGAGAATCGTTGCTTTCTTCTTCTTGATTACTGAGTCTGACCGAGAGGACATTGGGTGGCACCAATGAGCGCATGAGTGATCTCTACAAGTCGGTTCACCTTAACAGTAAGATAAGTAACCTCAATGCTGCACTAGAAAGGTTATTCCTCAGCTTCCATATTATAATCTTTCCATTTTTAGCAGTTTTAGGATTACATTGATTTTAATACAATACTTTATATTGAGTTGAAGAGTCGTCTTAGATTTGTAAAATATTCAAAATTGTCTGAATTTTGTTTAAAGGAATCCATTTTCAAGATGACCCTCTTTTTAAAGAATGCCTGCTTACGTTTGAATAAATAATGGACATCAGACCAGTCTTACTGAAAATGAGTTATAAAATCATACTGGAGGAAATGCAATTTCTGAAAATGTCTACTGGAATAGAATAAAACATAATAAGCATTACAGTACACGCCCAAAAGTATACTTAACATAAGGTTATGCGACGGTGTGCGACTGGTCAATTTTTCCTTACTTATAATACTTAAAAGTTTGCATTCCTGCTATAGTGGAATTGACAGTGGGTAAGACTGAGCCCTGAGAAAGACAACAGAGTGAACATGTGAGTGAGTGATTGAGTGAGCACATAATATAGGATAATGACTAATCGAGATTTCGATAAAAAGAAAATGATCGTTTGATTCTCGACGCCATCTTGTAGCTCGTTCGGGATGTCCGCCGTATAGTGAGGGACTTATTATTTTTTTATTTTCTTTTAATGAAGACTTCAGCACATCCTCCTTTAGGTATTGACCGTTAATTATAATCCCGAGACATCCTTCTTTTAAGGGTAAACATCTTTAGCATGTATGGTGCTTAGATAAGAGAAGGTGAAAATGGCCCTCTTCATTGTGAAAACTTTCCGAGCGTTTCTGTCAGGAAAACGAAATGTTAGGCAAGAAAAATTCAATTGATGAATAAATAGCCTTTCTTTATTCTGGTAATTAGGACCAGGTACATTCGACGAGATATAAGGCACCGTTTGCCTTAACTTCGCGAAAACTGAGTTCCGTAGAAATAGATCAAAGTTGCTTTAGTTTTGAATGGTCCGGAAAATCATTAACCTGGAGTTATGCTGTTTGTTAAAATCCAGAGTTACTGTAAGTGTAATGCCACGTTCAATGAGATACATCGCCGCTCATATTCGAGTTATATACCTAACACTCGATTATTTCTCTAAAACGTTGCACCAAGATGGAATAACATTCCATCTTGCGTTGCACCATAGACATGATTTGAGCGTGCGTTCACCAAATTTCATGTGCTTGCTTTAAAAGATAGTCACGCCCCGAAAATTAATTTCACTAGAAACTATAACCAAAAAATAAAATATGGCCCGCTCGATGACTAAGCGAAGACCTACCGATAAGATGACCCCCAAAATGAACGTGGAGGATGATGATGATTGTAAAATTCCATCGCCAGCAACCAGGTGAACTCAGGGCAGGTTATCGAGCTCAGTAAATGTAGAAAATGTTATTAAATAAATCATCAAAAAACTATGTGCAAAGTTCATTGATTACAAAGGTAAATTAGGAAATAACCAAGAGAGAGAGAGAGAGAGAGAGAGAGAGAGAGAGAGAGAGAGAGAGAGAATGCATTTTGAAAAAAATGAAGCAGAAGACTAAAAGTAACGAATATCATGAACCTTAATAGGTACTGAATACTTGAAGACTAAACATAACGAGAAAGTATCATAGAATATACAAGCGAAAATCAGGATTTTGCTCTTAAAAACAATAAATATAATAATTTTAAGGGTTCAAGAGCATTAAATAACGATAATACAACAACATTTATACTAATAAAAATAATGACAATAATAACGGAAGTAGCGTGTTTGTCGTTGGTCATAATGAAACCAAATAACGCACAATTAACGTTCTTTTTCATTAATTGATAGTAATAATAACGTCTCATTGATCATTGCCACCCTAATATTATTAAAGATATTCGTAATCATAAACAAACACACACACTCACACACACTCATATATATTTTACATATATGTATATATATGTATATATATGTATTATTAGGTATATATAGTATATATATATATATATATATAATTATATATATAATATAGATATATATATATATGTGTGTGTGTGTGTGTGTGTATATATATATATATATATATATATATATATATATATATATATATATGATATATATATATATATATGGCTGGCGAACACGCTATCACCCTCGTATAAGGTACAATCATCTAAAGTGGTCGCAGTGGTCTGGTGATGCACCGCTCGGTTACCGATTGCTAGATTGCGTATCGCTCCCGGCCTATACCGCCCACCGGTCCAGGCAGGTGTAAAGTGGTTAACAACGCCTCGTGGGGTAAATAATAGGTTGGGGGGGGATGAGGATGGGAAGGCTATGGGGCAATGAATATCACCCTTATAAAAGCATCAGAAATGTACACACTCACACACACAGACACACATATATAGATATACATTTAAGTATACCCATTCATTAAGGGTTCGGACCTAAACAAGAAAACTATAATCTTTTTGTAACCCAGTAAAGAGTTGAAGATCTTAATTTCATCTTAGAATCCAAAGTCTAACCCCAATCTCTTGAGGTACTCTATCTGCACTTAGTACTTTGAGGTAGAGATCCTTTGAATATACTACGTCAGTGTCACAAGAGCGCTTTTTGTTTTGTTGTGTCCCTGCTTGCCTTTCATTTCATTACAGTATAGGAGAATACTGACTTGTAGAAAAGTTATGTGGGAACTTTCACAGCGAATGGTGACTATATGATAGGACATTTTGCTTTTATCTTCAAATGATATTGATGTCATCTTTTTCCAGAGTAACTTAAGATATGTC
>NC_061101.1:43905439-43910439 GCF_015104395.2 Macrobrachium nipponense
ACACACTATATATATATATATATATATATATATATATATATATATATATATATATATATGTGTGTGTTTGTGTGTATTTACGTATTCAGATATACAAAGTAACGTCTATTCGTTTATGTTTCCCCCTCTCTTCATTTTTATTAAATTTTCATATTTTTCATTGAGCGTTAGCGCTCTTATCCAATTTGACTAACATATACCTCTCTGACTTCTCTAGGAATCCCTGTCCCTCCTTTTTGGATTATGGGTATCTTTCTTCTTCTTCATTTTGTTCAACAGAAATGCGCCCGCTTTTCATCTCATCCCTACATTTCCTCATAAATCGTTTGCTCTTTTCTTTATCACATTTATGTAGCCTCCTTCTGCTGATATTTAATAACAATCCTGGTTTCGGAACTTTTATCATCTGCCTCTTCATTAACATAATTATTCCAGCAATTACTTTGCAACTGTTTTTTTTCCTTTTTATCATTTAACACTGATTTCTTTTTTAATTTTTATTCAACAAAACCATGCATAATAATTTGCTCCTATTGTAACTGCTCCTAAATATATATATATATATATATATATATATATATATATTATATATATATAATATTATATATATATATATATATATAATCATAAGCATCTTACTAACTTTGCGATCAGCTGTCATGGTGGAGATGGGTTGATTTCGGTTCTGAGTATAGGACCTCAAATCAACAGAAATTTGTACTTCAGAGTCGGTGTCAACTTAGATCTTAGATAGTCGAATGAATAAGTCTACTCTTTGCCTCTACATCTTATCTAAAAGGCAAAGATTCGAAGCCTGTCCGGGATGCATTACCCCGATATGCAGCATAGCATCGCGACCGTTCCCTGAAAAAAGCCAGACGCCATATCTTAAAAACTAACCATAGAATTTTCTTGAAAATAATCTCATTATGTTTCCTCCCAAACTACCAGAAAGTTACCTAACTCAACCTAGCATGGCAAAATAAAAGAAAAAAACATAAAAAAAATAAAACGGGGTTGATGCAATACTATATTATACATCTCAGGGAAAGGAGCACTTATCAGTTATAATTCTCCTCGGGTCTAGGATATTCCAAAGGTAAAGCTAATTCGATATTAAAGGGTATGTGATTATATATATATACATACATACATATGCTTAAAAATCACAGTAGTTGCACGTGACTTCATTTAATAAGAGAATACCACAAGGAAAATGGAAAGCAGAAATCCAAGCGCTTTCGTCTACTAAGACATTGTCGTTCCGTGATAATGTCTTAGTAAAGACGAAAGCGCTTTGATTCGTGCCAATATTTTCTGTGGTATTCGCTTATATACATACACACACACACACGCACACACACACACACACACACACACACACATATATATATATATATATATATATATATATATATATATATATATACATATATATATATATATATATATATATATATATATATATATATATATATATATATATATATATATATTACACACTATATAAGTACACGTATATATTCTACTGTTTTTTCTGCATTCTGGATTCCTTGGCAGATTCTCAGATTCTTTTTTTGTCTTGGCTAAAATTTTTTTTATTATTACAACCTTCTTATTTCACTTGCAATTGTCGTATGATCTTGGTCAGCAGGAAGTCATCAGTTACAGAACTCTTTCTTAGTACTTCTCCGAGTCATTCATGAAAGCCGTTGCTTTGCTTGTACCTTATCGTAAGAACATTTTATTTGTAAATAAGTTAGCATATCTTAGTTTTACCAGACCACTGAGCTCACTGAGCTGATTAACAGCTCTCCTAGTTCGCCTAGCAACGGGACCTATACAGCTTATTGTGGGATCCGAACCACATTATATCGAGAAAGGAATTTCTATCACGAGAAATAAATTCCTCTGATTCCACGTTGGTCGAGCCGAGAATCGAACTTAGGACCACCGGTTTGGTAGCCGAGCGCGAAAACCACTCGTCCAACGAAGAACTTTTATTTGTAATAATAATAATAATAATAATAATAATAATAATAATAATAATAATATAGCACGATCAGTCAGTAGTTTGGTAAACAAGATTCCAGAGAACAAAAAGAGAAAACGTCTCATAAGAGAAGTAAAAAAAAATAGATGATAATGAAAATAAACAAAGATAAATAAATAAAAATAAAAATATCAAAACAAACCACAGGTGACAAAGAAGCGGAAAATATTAAGGCAATGATGGTCTGTCCATTAAGGCTATATATATATATATATATATATATATATATATATATATTATATTATATATATATATATATATATATATATATATATATATATTTAACTCGTGAGGACCAGCCTCCATAACATGCCAGTGCAGCCAGTTCTGGATATTTGCTTCAAAGATGATGAAAGACCCCAAGATGTGGCCATATATAGATCCTAACTACAAAACGATAGTGGAGGTCTTCCATTCAAGCTAAGCAAAGCATAAGGAAAACTGCTAAACAGGAAATCACAATAACTATTGTTGTGAAAGAGGAAACGACCAATTTGCTCAGTTTTGTCCAAAATGTAGACCCAGGAAGCTGGTGAACACTCAGGCAGCAGAACACTGTTTGAGCCACGGCAGGACGAAGGGACTGTAAAACATTCGCTATCTTTGTCAGACCTTTGTTTGGGAATTGCTTCACTTTCTCCTAATCCACACTGAAGCAAAACATGTCATAAACATGTCAGCAATTTATCTCACACATCACAAACATGTTGTATACAAGTCGACAACTTTTGGTAGTTGTAACCAACGTTTCATACGGCGAATGTCCAGCATCTACCAAAGATTCGTTATACAATTATGGTCGCTGACTTGTTTTCGATCTATTTGTGAGATGTTCACTTTGTTCACTTGTCTGATTTTATGTCCAGCCCTCTACAGGGACGATTCCCTCTCTGGCGGGCCCTTGCACGTTTTCGAAATGAGTTGCTTCTTATATTTCATAATTGTCTTTTAGTATTTTCTCGTCAGTAGCGTAGCTCCTGCAGAATAAGAGTGTTTAGTTCTTTTTTAAATTTGCTTTCCTCTTCACTTCAGGCGGTGTTTTCTTGTATAGTCTTTGAGCGCAATGTTCAAATGCTTTCTTACCTGACTTACAATTTTGTTCTAGGTTCAAACAGCCTATATGCCTCACTAGCATGTCTGATCACAATATTCATTTCAGGTCTAAAGAAAGTTAAGCAGTTTCTCAGATATGTTGGTTAACCATATTTGAGTGCTTTAAAGACTATAAGAATTATTTTGTATTCTATTCTTGCTTTTACTGGGAGACACTGTAGCTCGATGAGTGCCGGCGTTATTCTGTCACGGTAACGTAATCCTTTTATTAATCTGGCGGCTCTATTTTGTACTCCTTGCAGTTTTCTAGGTAGGTAGTTAGGGAGATCGTAGTATATAACGTTGCAGTACTCAAGCCTCGAAAGTATTTGGTTACAAATTGCTGTTTTCAGAGTATCTTTGTGTAAATACTTTCTAATAAACGCAATGCTTCTGATATGATAGTTACAGGTTTTTACAATATGTAAATGTAATATATAATTTTTCATCAACAATTTATTATCAATAAATACTCCTAAGTTCCTCACTGCTGCTACAATAGTTATTCTTTTGTAGTGTTCATATTTTCGTAGTGTTCTATCAGATCCAAATAGCATACGCTCAGTTTTATCTTCATTGAGTTTTAGTTTCTTCACCGACATCCATTTTTTATATCTTTCATTGTTGCATCAATTTTACTAATGGCATCTTCAACCGTTTCAAAAGGAAAATAGAACTGAGTATCATCGGCATACAGTTTATACCTAACCTTGTGCTTGTTTAGAATTCTAGCTTATTCAGTTGTGTAAATGCCAAATAGCAGTGGACCCAGGATGCTGCCTTGGGGCACTCCTCTAGCTAGGCCTTTCTTTTCTGATATAACATTATAATATAACTACAGTAACCTTCCTGTTTTCTAATTAGCTTCTGTACCATTTGAGTACATCATCTTCAATGCCCACTGTTCTCAGGTCTCCAAGCAGCAGATTGTGGTCAGCTGTGTCAAATGCTGCACTTAAGTCGAGCTTAACCAGGATACTACATTTTCTACTTACTGTAATTTTTATCACATTTGTAATCGCCCACAATGTAGCTTTTGTTTGGTGTGTTTTTTTTTCTGTAAGTTGACTGATCATCAGGTATAACGTTGAGTTATTTCAAGTGTTTTCATGTCTGTTCACGAACTACCGTTTCTATAAGTTTTGATAAATAAGTTAGGTTCGATACTGGCCTATAGAAGCTACGATTTTCTTTATCACCTATTCCTTTGTAAGCGACAAGTTGCCGACGTGTGATCATGACCGTATCTTCTAGATGCACCATTAAGATTAAACGGCTCAGTGACTGATTTTTTTCCTCTGCAGCGTCTAAACTTCAGAATTTCCATCTTGCTTATGTCTTCCCATTCTTATAAAATGTCTGTCTTTAAGTGGAAAGCCTGCTGCCTATCGTATTCTTGTGATTAAGCCGCATGTTTCTTCCTTCATTTTTAGATATCTTGCTTTCTTCAGGCCTGGGTTAGGTAATGACATTAGGACATCAGTTCCACTCACTGGCCTTTGTCCTTAAAAATAAAGGTTCTTTATCACCTCAACCTCCCGTTACCCTAGCCCTGAGGATTAATAGATAGGTACATACTGACTATTCTTTTAAACTACACCTTTTATTCGATCGTATTCCTATCCTCCCACAGATGTTCGTTTTGATCCTTTGAAGCATTTCCCATTTTATTTTCTTCTTCTTCGGCTATATTTATACATCGGTTTCTCTCTAACGCTCTCTCTCTCTCTCTCTCTCTCTCTCTCTCTTCTCTCTCTCTTCACACACACACACACACACCACACATACCACAATACTTCTAATCAAAGCTCTGTGTTCTCATTATTTTCAGTAACTGGAAGTGAACGCATATTGT
>NC_061101.1:43915439-43968913 GCF_015104395.2 Macrobrachium nipponense
TGTATATTTTGCTGGTGAAAATATGGTAGTTTGCCCTTGAATATCAAGGCAAAACAAGTCCATTATTTTAAAGAGTTTTTTCCCATGATTGTATTTTCAAACCGAAAAATTCTGCTTGATTTACTGACCCATACAAATGTAAGGAAGTGACTGCATGTATTATAGTCATGACACGAAACTTGACTCCCTATATGATCCAGCCCATCTCAATCTCCTTGGGCCAACCTCATCAGCAATTCGAGAAACATCAAGCAGAGATATCGAGCGTGAGCAGAATATAGTTGTCATGATTTCACTTTGTTATTTTGTGAATTCGTTGGATCTACATGGTTAGGTTACTTTCAGAACTGTCATATCCCAGCCTTATTTAGACATGGATTAGACACCATGTCACAGCATATCTGAAACCGCGTGTATCCACGTGGCCCTGAATATTTCATAATTTTATGATGTTATTTGTGGTCTGAAGTATTCCGGTCTCCTTTCCTCCGCACAGGACAACATTCACGGCCTACCAGCTGGAGGAACTGGAAAGGGCCTTTGAGCGCGCCCCTTACCCGGACGTCTTCGCCAGGGAGGAGCTGGCAGTCAAACTGAACCTATCGGAGTCACGCGTACAAGTCTGGTTCCAGAACCGCCGCGCAAAATGGAGGAAAAGAGAACCACCCAGAAAGAATTACATACCTCCAGGTAAACATACAGCATATATATATATATATATATTATATATATATATATATATATATATATATATATATATATATATATATATATATATATATATATATATATATATTATATATATAACTTTTTACGATCCTCCCTTCTTCCCTTTTGAGGTGTGTTTGTTGGTTTGGGGAGGGAGGGGGTGTTAACCAGTTTGCAAAATTACAAATAAAAACATTAATCAGTATAAATGAGAAAGCTTATGATATGGTCTGAAAAGGTATGAGAGATAACAGAAGAATCGACAAGGGAAGAACAGTGAAAAGGTTGTGTGTTTGAAGTGTCTGTTGGTAAATACTTGCGTGAGAATTTGAGAGTTACTTATAAAAAAACAGCCTAACATTAAAGAGGTCATGAGCTGCAATGCATGTGCAATAATCAGTCATCAATCATGTTAACAAGGAGATATGAAACTGTAATCAGGTAGTTTGATAACTGGTCTCATAACAAAGACTTTCATGGGTAGTTTGACCTGTTCTAATTAATGCTTGTATCTTGCAACTGGAACAATATATGACACGATAACAGTAGTCTGTGCTATATATTAATTATATGTTAGATTGAAGTGGAATAGATGGTTAAATATAAATAATTCCTGAGGAAGAACTATTAGTTTGTATTTATGGATGTAGTGAAACTTAAAATAAAGCACCTTCTTAACTGTTGTTCATCTTCCAGGAGGAATGGGTGGTGCTCTAGGTGGGACTTTCAATTCCCTCAATTCCCTCAACACACTCACCTCCTTCAACACCGGCGATGCTTGGAGTTACTCCTCATATGATCCAGCCCATCTCAATCTCCTGGGGCCAACCTCATACACATTCTCAGCCAATCACAACCCCGGATATAGCTACCCAATGCTTTCTCAACCAATGATCAATGATTCCCTTTTTCCAAACCCCATTGGTCAAATGAGGACTGGGGAGTTCCAGTCACCGACCGGGATGCGGGATTTCGGGAATGGACACCTGAAGACTTACGAATATCTACAGGAAGTCAAGACGGAGGATTTTCTCCACGAGAAAAGGGACGCCAACATGAACAGCGTCCGTCATCAACTACCCACAAAGGAAAACAAGGATTCTTCCTACACCACGCTGCCTTCTTTTTTAAGTTAAACCAGGAGCTTCGAGCTATGAAGAGGGCACGCCTCCAAGAGGAAGCCCAGGCCTACGAAGCTCAAATATCTCAGGCCTATACTCCCATCGTAGCTCCACCTTCCCAGACAATCAACCAGCCTCCTTCAGCTATGCCATCTGTTGCTCCTCCAACTCCTATTGTGAGCCAGTCTCCTGGTAATTCAGTAGCTCCACCCACTCCCATGGGAAATCAGTCTACATCTGTCTCCGCATCAGGTTCTAACCGTCAGCTGCTGTGCTGTGAAGATTCCAGTTATGACGTTGGTAGCTCTCAAGCCTATGACCAACCAGTGCCTTTACATAAGTATGATTCACCCCCGATCCTCAAAATATCTCACTCACACCACCCACCTCCACCCTTGGAAAAGTATGATCCATCACCCCAACCTTCATATAAGTATGAAGGCCATCACTCACAGCAGCATGACTATGATTCAGCAACAACCTCTTCTGGTCCTGCTCATGATTATGACCCTTTACCTCCACAGGTTCCTGTGGCGAGTGACGAGGAACCACTGGTGTATCCTAATGTGGGCGTTGAAAGCCACACTGGACCTCCATCCATGGCTGACCCTCACATGCCCCCTGGATATTTCTCCCACTACCCATTAGAATCACAAGAAAATTTAGATTCACAGGATCCCTTAGATTATAGTGTCTTAGAAGCTCTCTTTGAAGGTGGGTCTTATGCTGGCCAAGGAGAGTCAGGAAATCCAGAAGCCTATCAAGAGTATCAACAATACTGACAGTATGTATTCCGGAAGACTCAATACTGACAGAAATTTGTATGAAGGCAGATAAGTGAGGGTACTCTTGCACCAAGGGAGAGTGCTGTCTGATTACTATTGGCTATATTTCATAAAAGTTCTCTGAAGATTTCTTAGCCCTGATATCTCCTTGAGATTGCCGGATTAGAATGGAGTACAACATGCCCGGTACACAAATTCAGTGAGCTTCCTCTTTGTGCCAAATACCAACCGAACCTTAGAGTTCAGATGTGTTAACTTTTCTAATATTTTCTCTATACTGGCTACGAGAATGTTAGTGATTATGTAGGGAGTTATGGCAAATGTTTATGTACTTGTATATAGAATGCTGTTGCTGAGCAAAGTTTGTGATACTTTGTGTTAATTTTTAAGTATCTAATTTAGTAGGTGGCTACATTTTGGGAGGCACCAAAATTTCATGTTTGTTTTCAAGATACCTTATATCTGAGGAAATACTCAAAGGTTTTTTTTATTACTTTTATGATTAGCATGATATTTATGAAATTGTAAGCAAGTCGTTACATTAGATGACTAAATGTACAAAGACAATTTTGTGTTGTGTCCGTTGTTAGGTTATTAATGATTTCATCCACATTGATTTCTGTGTGCCACCATTGTAAATAGCTCTCAAGTGTCCGGCATAAGCAGTTCCTTATGTAGAATGTAAGAGTTATGATTGTTTCTATTGTATTTTAACAAGCTTTCAAACATTACAGCAGACAAGAACTTACTAATTCATGATTACACTATAGAGTGACTTAGTAGGTCGTAAAGTCATGCTCAGAAGTTGCTTGCGTATCCTCCAGCCTGTCGTAGTGTTGTCTTTTGGAGTGTCAAACTCTGTGTCACAAAGTATGAAGAAGAAACCAATAGAGTGAAGTGGAGGTTTGGGCCCAACTTTTGTGTGACTTTAACAATCTGCTGTCCCCTTTCCCCCTCGCTTGCATTTATATTAGAATGCCTGTTGCAATTTAGTAATGTGCTGAATGAGTATTGTATGATTTTGTGAAAAGTGCTGACCTGCAGACAGAAAAAAAGGAAAATCACATGTTGCCTATGTGAAACGTAACCTGCACCAGGTTACCAAGCCAAGCAAGCAAAGAAGGCAAGCGTTCTAGGTTGCCATTTACAATCCTATGTCACATTTGATAGGGTCAAGATTTCGTTAGTCTTTCGTTGTAAAGTTCACCTGCTATACCAGATTATCATGTAGAAAGATCAGTCAGAAATGCTACAGGAAAGGTGCCTTTGGCAAAGAACTCCTTCATGCTGTCAAAAGAAAACACAGTGCCATTCATAGGACTGAATATAGTGGCTCCAATTGATCAACCATCTCAGCCTCTCATCTGGGGAATAATGGGATAATAACAATGATTAGAGACCCTCAGAATAGTCTGGATTAGGCCAGCCAGCCTCTAGGTGAACCAATCCTCTTATTGCATAAAGCTCTCTTACATACAAACATCCAGACATGATTCCATGTTAATATGATAACAACCACCTTGCCTCTAGCCGAAGGCCACTACAGTTTTTTGGAATAATTGTTATAATCTAAATGTGCTGTGAGTTCAGCGAATTTTGACGTCTTCAAGCAGGCATCTCCCACTACAGCAATGTGGACATTACCTATGACAAAATTAACAGCCTCCTTACAGCATGGAACCCATAGACCACAGCACCGTTCATGAGGTCCTACCTTAGCTATTATTGCTAAGAGGACATTCTTCTGCACGGAGCACACTAAGAAAGAAGAAGAGGCAAAATACATGCAATACATAATATGCTCGCAGTGCAATTGCAAGCTTTTATGCCGTACCTATTCCTGCATTCCAGCTCCATATCCTATATACAAGCTTAATTCTACTCCAGTTTCCCCCTTAATCTTAAGAGAACTTCATTGCTTTTCTCATTTCCTTAAGCAAGGGGAATTTAAACTTCATCGCCCTCCAGTGTCCAAGACAATTATTGAAAGATTTTATATTAATTGGAGAAGTTTGATCTCTGTTCAGTGCTAGTTTGATGATTTAATTTTGCTGTGTAAATATACATACTTCGTCTTAGACTAAAAAGTGGAAGATTTCATGATTCAAACGGAATCTAACGCTGGCTTCTCAGACTTCATAATATTCTTTACTTGAATTCTACTGATATAATGGACAGTAAGATCCGGGTTTAGTTTATTACGTTCTATTGAATGTAAATTAGTATTTTTCAGAGGAAAATTTCATTCTATAGATGCCCTTTTGTACGATTTAAATTCCCTTGATTCTCTAACTAACACTTTTATCTCACATTTTAGCTTTCCTTACATTCCATCTTATAGGCCGAGACTTGCCCCAAGCTTAACTAGTTAAATCCCGATGCCTAAATCAATTTCAGAAGTCCCTTCGACGAAGCACTAACGGTGAAGGCGAAAGGGCCTTCGTCTCCACTCTTTCCTTCGGCGAACAGACCGAGAGTAATCCGACATATCATTACCAATAACAAAGTTCATCTTCTGGGATGATCCCTAAGACAACGAAGTTTTATAGAAGATTAAAAGAATATATTATATTATTTTGTATTGAAATTCGCAGAGCAGAAATATTATAAAATATAAGGAAATAAAACAGTCTCTTGGCATACTCGTTTTATAATATATCCTTCGGTTTGAGTATCGAAACTTCATCAGAGGTTTCTATGAACACAGAGTCGCTGGGAGTTCAGGATATTCCACTTTTATAGATTCACGACCTTCAATATGGTACCATGTCAAAGTACTCAGTGACCTTCAAGTAAGTGCAAGCTAGGGTTCGTAAGATTTAAAATTTCTCAGTAAATATGCATATCGGGATATTCCAAAGTATATAACTGTCTTCAAATAGTGATCTCTTCAGTTGGTTACCCTGTGACTGTCCAAAACTGGTTTCCTTATCATGAAAACAAAATGTCTCGGTTCACAGCTTGAAACTGACACAGTTGAATTCAGGTGTTGGATTTGATTCTGAAACTTGTTTCATGGTCTCATAACAGATAAAATAGAAACTTCAAGAATCAGATTGATTTGAAATCTATCGACCATAATTGAAAGACGAAGAAGAGCTTTTGAAAGCCTCAGCTCCATCCCTGCAAATTAGGAAACATTAAAACCTTGGAGTAATTGACGGAGTAATTGACCTTGTATTTATAATTAGTAAGCTTTTGTCACACGAGCAACCTCTCACATAGCGAACGAACAATTTGATATTCTTAGGTATCACTTATATATTTGTAAATAAACCACATATCTTTTTCCTATTCTGTCAGGCACTCTTTGAGGCCGTCACGACTCCCAACCTGAGCCACAGCTGGAAGGGGGAATTTCATGCAGAGGAAATGGCGAGGTCAACGACTGGACTTGAACGCCCTAATTTATTGTTGGAATGGAATATAACATTTAGGCCAAAGGCCAAGTGCTGGGACCTATGAGGTCATTCAGCGCTGAAAGAGAAACTGAGAGTAGACGGTTTGAAAAGTATAGGAGGTGGAAAACCTCTCAGTTGCGCAAAGAAACAATTGTTCGGAGAGGATGAATAGCAAGATGAAAGAAAAAAGAATATCAAAGGAAGTACAGTAAGAAAAAATAAAATAAAGGGTTGGAACTAGGGGCCGAAGGGGCGCTAAAAAGAACCTCCAGTGCACTGACGGTACTGGTACCCTCCTACGGGGATAAACTATTCTTGTATGGGTCATTGATTAAAGACTACTAAAAACCAGCATAAACACATATCGGAGCTTAACGCACGCACAAACAGGCCGAATACAAGGCAACAACTTACCGGTAATCATAACTAGTGCTTTGCGCCATTAGCCAAAGATTCATCCTCTTCTTACGGTTTTTGGCATGTTTTAAACCTGTTTGTTAAATGTATATGATAAGTTCGACTGTGTTTACGACATGTTTTGCTACATTGAGGACGCACCCTGTGGTCTGAGGCTAGTGAAGGTCGGGGGACATCGCTTATCTTCATCTGTTTCTATGTGAACAATAATAAAGTAGCCTTTTGTGTGGTCCTGTCGCACTTACCTTGCATGAATATACTACTACAACACTCGCCTTCAAGTCCATGATTTAAACTATACAACAGTTGACTTTAGAGTCTGGTTATGGGTGTCTTCAGCATATTATTGAGGGAAACAATCAGAAAAGTCCTGGAGATGGTGACTCTTTCAAGCAAAACAACTGAAAATGTTAACTCGACGTCGAAAGAGTAAAATAAATCTAAGACGTTTACTCACTCAGATGGCTATGTATATCCCCTTTTTTCAGTGACCGGTGTATTGTTTCTAAACAGAAAATGGTAGTAACAGTTGTTCTAAATCTAATTATCACTACGTTTTATCAACTGTGGTTAATTCACTGGCCTGCGTTTCGAAACGTTTTTACAAAGGCCAAGGCTTTTCCAACTGATCTAGGACCCTATTTGTAAGCTGAATTCAAAATTACAGTTCAGTTTCCTGGGTCAGGTTTGGTTTCTAAGATATGTCTATTTCTATTCCAGCATATATTTGCAAAATATCGCAATTATCCAAGCGTTTATGGGGTTTGATTTTGCAAAACCGGGTCGTGGGTAACCTTTAGTAATTATTTCATTTCTCTTTTCAGGTCTAGATATGTATAAAAATGGATCGGAAGTGTAAAAACGATCCTAATAGGTTCTGTTACATCTGCGGACATGTGGTTCTTCCAGACTGTCAAGCACAAATCACGGATTTTGTGAAGAAGGCATACCAAGCTTACTTTGGAGTCAAACTAAGGGACCAGGATAAGCCATTCGCTACCCACACCTGCTGTAAAACATGTGTAAAGAACTATATTGGATTGGAGGAACAACAAAATGAAGAGTATGCCATTTGGTGTCCCAATGGTGTGGAGGGAAGGGAAAGATCACGTTACCGACTGCTACTTTTGCAGGACAAATCTAAAAGGCATCAATCGCAAGAACAAATACCATGTTCAATAACCTGATGTTCTTTCTGCTATAAAGCCAGTCCCCCATGGCCCTGATCTTCCTGTTCCTGAGCCAAATGTCACCGTGGAATCTAGCTCTGATTCCGAATCTAGTAACATAACTGATACAGCTGAGTGTTGTGCATACAGGCCAGAAGAGGACCACCAACCGTTGCCTTTGACCCAAGCCAAACTCAGTGACCTAACACGAGACCTGAACATTTCCAAGGAGTCTGCCCAGCTACTGGGTTCTCGTCTTCTAGAGAAATGTCTAATGGCACCAGGAACAACATTCTATTGGTATCGGGACCGCGAAAGAGAATTTAGAAAATTCTTCACGTTTGATGAAGCATCTTCACTGGTCAACTGTAACAATATTGCTGACCTGATTGAATTACTTGGTCTGAAGTATGATGCTACGGAATTGAGACTTGTCATTGACTCATCTAACAGAAGTCTCAAGGTAGTTCTTCTGAATAACGGAAATAAGTTTTCATCGATCCCTGTTGGGCACTCAGTTGAAATGAAAGAATCCCACAAAAGCATGGAACGTCTGTTTGCTCTGAACTACCAGGAACTTAAATGGTTGATCTGTGGAGGTCTTAAAGTTGTTGGACTCACCCTAGGACTTCAAGGTGGTTACACAAAGTATCCATGTTTTCTGTGCTTATGGGATAGCCGTGGTAATGACCAGCATTATGTCAGACAAGAGTGGCCATCAAGACATGGATTAAAACCTGGATCACACAACGTTCTGTCCCACTCTCTGGTTGAACCGAGCAAGATATTGCTTCCACCCCTCCACATCAAACTCGGTCTGATGAAGAACTTTGTAAAGGCATTTGACAGGGAAGGTAGAGGATTTGCTTTCCTCCATCAGAAGTTTCAACAAAAAAGCATGGGGAAACTTAAGGCAGGTGTATTTGATGGTCCTCAAATAAGAGAACTCATTAAGGACGCTAGTTTTGATGATGCACTGAATCTTGCTGAACTCTGCCTGGTTATCCCTTAAGTCAGTCATTGCAAACTTCCTTGGCAACCACAGAAGTTCAGAAGGTGGTTGATGAGTTAATGGAGAATTTCCGCCAACTTGGTGCGCGCATTTCATTGAAAATGCACTTCCTCCGGTCTCATCTGGACTATTTTCCAGAGAATTGTGGAATATTCAGTGAGGAACAGGGCGAGCGCTTTCATCAAGATATCAGTGTTATGGAGGAACGCTATCAAGGCTGATGGAATGTCAACTTTCTGGCCGACTACTGCTGGTGCCTGAAGAGGGATGTGGAGTCTGCTCAGCACAAACAGAAGTCCCTGAAGAGACCATCCATCCATGAGTAGCTTCCTTAGTTCATTATACTCTTCTTGCTATCTATTCAAAATATTTTGTAAGCCTTCTGTTAATAAAGCAGTCTAATGTTTTCAATATTGTTTCATTCACCCACAAATAGATCTGAATTTAGGATATTTTTAATGTGCTAATATTTCATTAACTTGATCTGATGACACACACACATATATATATATATATATATATATATATATAATATATATATATATATATATATATATTGTTATGACCTACTCGTTCTCTTCTTGAAAATGTAATCTAACACTTAAAAATGGCCTTGACAGAGGGCCAATATTATTGAAAAAGGAGGGATTTACATGAACTCTGGACTTTAGTTTTTAATGAACTATATTTACATTAAGTTACGTAGGTCCAGGAACTAATGAGGTGGTTCATTTCCGATCCGATGGAAACACATGGTTGGGAAATGAACCTGACACGGAGATCAGAATTTGCACAAAACAGGGTTTTTTCAATGCAAGCCTTATTCCAGAGGGTTTCCAATTTCTCCCACAATCAGGCATGGTGTTTGTCTCCAAAGAGATTGCATTCTAGCATCAGTACTAAGGCAAAGAGCACGTGGGGAACGTTACACACTACTTGCTCTTAGCTAGAAATATTACAACCCACTCAAGAGGCATGAAATGACTGGGAGCTTACACAGATTATTACGTTCTTGAATTACTAGGGGATGTTTACTAGCATCACAAGGGAATTAATCACAGCATTGAACCAAAATTGGGGGATGGAGAAGCTGGACAAAGAAGGAGGGAAAGTTGCCTTGGAAGAATGGAAATTAAATACAGACAAGAAGCAAAATGATTCCCTGACTGCATTAAATTTAGTCTTACAGTACCTAGAAATCCTGGGTTTGGTAGTATTCTTATCTGCTGATATTTCTGTGCACTAGGGAGATATGAGAACACTTGTGGGATCCCCCAGAGGATGCAGGAGAGCAGATGGGGTGAAGTGGAGTCTGCAGGGCTTGAGAAAGTCAGAGGAAGTTCTGAGTGGTTCTGAGAGAGAGCTGCTGTGGCCCCGCCCTTTTAAAATCTCGCCTGGGTAGGCTCCGCCCTCATCCAAGGCCCCCTGTGGAGAGTAAATCCAGAGCAGCCAATGGGAGCAAAGAGGGTTTTAGACAGAATGGAAGCTTCCAGTTCACAGGGGCAACTTGCATTTAGGCAAGTTATTGCTAATTGATGAGGTGAGGTGGGTCTGGAGAGAATTTTTAGATGTTAAATTCAATATCTTGTTTACATTTTTCGGCATGATCTCGTACATTAGAAAATTCTGGATTATTCAATGTATTACCTGTTCTGTAACAAACTCCCCGATGACAATCAATTCTGACTTTTAGTAGGCGATGAGAAACCCCCACATATTTCCGCACCTTACATTTGGGGCAAGTATGTAAATAATCGACATTGGAAGTCAGGGAGTTTAGTTTGTCTTCATGTCTAAAAGAAGCAATGTTTAACGGGTTCATGGTTATAACTCTACTGTTAACTGCCGGAAGGTGTCAGTGAATAAGGTCATTTAGCTGAACATAAAAAGGCTTATCATGAATAAAAGGAATACTAGAATAAAATGCCAACTTGGGTACAGTAGGAATATTAAAAACAGGAACAAACTTACAATCAAGAAAGTTATACAATTGTTTTTAAAAAAAGCTTGGATGGGTAGCAATTTTCTATAAAATAGTTCTGGAGAAATGAGATTTCTTGGTGGAAACCAACCAAGTGGAGGATAAAGTATAGGCCCTGTGGAAGAGAGTACTTAAGGAATTTAATTTAAAAATAAAATGACACCTGCAATAAAGATTTGTACCTAAACCAGTAAGTGTTTCCTTTCTAAAAACAGAAGTACAGAAGCCCTGCTCGTTACGGGATACAAGTATATCCAAAAATGTAAGTTTATTGCTCTCTTCGTAATCAATTGTGAACTTAATGTTGGAATGGGGTAGATTGGCATATTTAAGAAATTGATCAGCTTGCTCTTTATTTCGAAAAAGTAAAAAAGTGTCGTCTACGTATCGTTTGTAAAATAAAGGCAGAAAAGAGGGGACAGTTGTCCAGCAACTGTTCCTTTAGATGGCACATAAAGATGTTAGAAAAAAGAGGACTGTCCATGGCCGTACCTTCAACCTGAGTGTATAAGCTGTATTATTAAAAATAAAGGCAGTGTCCTGCACTTCCAGTTGCAACATCTTCTTAAAATTATTGTAATTAAAACCGTAAAATAAAATAACTCGTTGGGTGTGAATTTTGTCTAAGATTATTTGCATTGTCTCTTCCACAGGGAAATTGGTAAAAAAAGACTCAGCATCCAAGCTTACCATAAATAAATCAGGATCTTACATAAGAACGTTGTCCCTAAAATGTTCGGAATTTTTTACTGAATAATTATTCATAGAAAATTCATTTAATAAGGGCCCTAAAAACTTAGTCCTTTTATAATTAGGAGTTTCGTTGGAAGCAAGCATAGGTCTAACAGGGACACCGTCCTTATGCACCTTGGGCAAACATTGTTCCATAACCTGAATCTGAGCCTGACAGCTAATTTATCTTGCTGACCTCTTTTATTAACTCCGTATACACACACACACATGTATATATATATATATATATATATATTATATATATATATATATATATATATATATATCTGTGTGTGTGTGTGTGTATTATATATATATATATATATATATATATATATATATATATATATATATATATATATATATATAACCTACCTTCTGTCTTTTGCAGCGTCCTTCCCAAACTCAGCCTCATTGTTTTCTGATTTTTATTGTACACTTTTTCCCTTTGGGCCCTTCTACGGTAGTCCCTTCTTTGACTTACATTAGTTACCATTCTCATTGAAGACTTGTCATCTCTGTGAATCTAGACTCTAGAGCTCAGTGATCTGATGGCCAGGTTTGTCTCGCGTATGTTTGTCACCTCTGGTATGCTATACCTGCAATATAGAATTATAGCTAAGGAGATGATCCTAAATTTTAATCAAACAGTTGGCCTTTAATTACTATACTAAAGAATGGAAGGTATGGTATACTATGGGAATGGCAGGCTAGCAGCAATGATGTGTGGCTTTAAGGGGAATAAAAGAAAGCAACTTAGAGAAATATGGAGATCTGTTCATATCAAAGGGATATGCACATTATGAAATGGTCAAGTTTTAATCTTAAGCCATAGATTGTTTGGAATCCATCACCATTATATGTCTCAATATGCATTTCTGCTGTAACGTTATGAAATGGCCAAGTTTCAATCTTAAGCCATAGATTGTTTGGAATCCATCACCATTATATGTCTCAAACTTTATAATGCATTTCTGCTGTAACATCATGGAATGATGGCAGCTCAGATTCTAATTCTACACATTATCTTGACAATTTTATAAGATTTGGAGTGCCTATGTGAAAAAGAAATAGACTATAAAGAGTAACACCTTCATAACTATAGAAAATATTCACTTTATGATTTAATGTAAGGTTACATTTGACAGTGCCTCGGGTTATTTCTTATGCAGAAAATAAAATATTTTTTATTAATGTTTACATATCGAGTAGCAACAACCCAACGCTCCCTTTCGATAAACCATATCCTTGTAGGTTAACTTTTTTATTTTCAAAGCCAGAACTAATTAGTAATGTATCTCATAAATAATGTCAAGTATATAGACAAGAATCATTGATATATTAAAATCATTTTGATATGATAATTTGAAAATTTATTTCATATATAATAAATAAATATATGTTAGGAAGATATAGTCACCCTACTATTGAATATGAAGTATCTTAACTTTGAGAACTATTACTTTTAGCTTATATGATAAAATATTCTCAGGTTCAATTTTAAGAACATCAGATGATAAGATGTAAACACGAATCGAGACGTTTGAAAATAGTTAGCCAAAATTGAATGTGACACTTCATGAATTCCGTAATAACTATCCCAGGTAAGAAACTGACAAGTTGACTTAAGGTAAGCGTTATGGGATTAGCAATAATCATAATGGGTGTTTGATTTTATTTGATAAAAAGATTGACTGAAGAATTGAGCTGCCTTACCTAGCCTAGGTAGGTAGTATATAGCTACTAGGTAGGTAGTACCCTATCTAAAGTCATTGCTTGCAATTGCATAGCCTAAGCTGCCTTAGGCATTGCTTTGTTATTGTTAGTTAGTCTAAAACTAGGAAGCAGCTAGGGTAAAACATTACTTTAGTTAAGAGGCCTGATTCCCGCCAGGGACAGGTTCCTCATACATAAATGGACGTAACCTTTCTTAGCATACCCATTTTCCTTGGTGATAATGCTAGGTCCTGACCTAAGCAGTTCTTACCTACCTAACCTAACTTAGGGCGACATACCCCGACCTGGCTGGGGGTGTGGGGGGACGGGGACCCGGACCCCCCCAAATAAGGCAGTCACCTATCCTGATTGGCAAGTGGCGGGAATCAGGCCGCGCAACTGAAGTAAAGGGTAGATCTATAGTACTATTCCGCGGCAGCGTAGACTATGGTAGTTGCGATTTTCTATGTAGTTTTACTTCCTGAACAAAAATTTTAAGTAATATTTATTCGGACTACTGTAATTAACCCCTTGGGGGCCAGTACTAAACATGGCGAAATACATTGGATGCCCCAATCCCTAGTGGATGTCGTATCCGCGGCTACGTTCCTTGCAGTCCGTGCGGAACTATTCTGTAGAATTACCAAGTAAAGTTTTACCCAGCTCTGCACGATTTATTGCCTTGAAAGTTGGTACCTATTTCTTATACTTTTAGTTCTCTTTGGGAACAGGAGATTTTGGGTAGAGTAAAACACAGTAAAATGGAACAGACATAGCCTATTAGGTGATGGCCCCCCTGGAATGGTTTCGTGCATACCAAGGGAGCCATAAGCTATCTTCAAGAAGGATTGGCTAAGGAAACTATTTTAAGAGAAACTATGGTAACCTAACCAACCTCTGAGGTGAAGGACTCCGTATGGGTGTAGTGCCATCCTTGCACCTCATTCGGTGCAATGTAGCATACTTGAGTTTACTTTGCAGCGTCCCTTCGGCCCCTAGCTGTAACTACTTTCATTCCTTTTAATGTACCTCCATTCGTATTCTCTTGTCTTCCATCTTATTGTCCACCCTCTCCTAACAATTGTTTCATAGCCTAGTTGCCCCAGTGTTTGGCATGATGCCAAAATCCCATATACCTAATAAAAAATTCAATCTGAGGTTAAGGAAACTTCACTTGTTCCTACTCGATAGGGTAAATGGCTGAAGTGCGACCCTTTCACTCAAAGAAAGACAACTTTTTTCACTTGATAGGCTATTTTAGCTAATTGGTGGAACAACAATACAATTAGCTAAATCTTTAAGATACCACTCAAAATATTGAAGTTTTGTCAACAAAATAAGATATATGAAACTGTCTTACGAACTAAAATGAGCATGTGAAGTCTTTGTAAAATATATTTGTTCCGACACGGCATACAAACCTTCGGTCCTTTTACAATAGGAAGGTACTAGCGGCAGCTGGATAGGTCGTAAGCTTTCGAACAAGGGGTTCGGTAGTTAACTGCTTGTCCGACAGGCGCGCGCGCGCGACTGGGAGGTAAACAAATCACTTTTGCTTTCGGCCTGCTGGCGTGTGGACGTGTATCATCGCTCTCTGCCCGCTTCATCGTCGTTTGCTTTCGCATGATTGTGTTTTTCTTTTTCGATGTATCTAGTGAAACTGAATTGTAAGTACAATCATTTCATTGATTTCAATTGTGAATTAAAGGATCTTGCTGCACAACGCTCTCCGATTACCCGAGTGCCGGACTGAAGGGCGTAATTGCGGGAATTCATTTTCCCAGAATGATCCTCGTATTGTGTATGCTCGGTGCCGAGGGCGGGAGCGCTCGCTCCGAGCGTATGGGTTGGAAATGAAATGTAGATGAAAATCTAAGTAAGTACTCTTTTCATTTATATTTTTTTGACCTGTGTGCCCGTTGCCGAACGAATACTATCGGCACGGAAACTTATTCAGTATGAAAGTGGAATCGCAAGTACAGTATTCTTTTTCATTTTCATAGATATTTTTATTGTAGCAATACTCATTTTGGATCAGTTTCCGAGCTTGCCCGGAGATTGATCCTTCCCCCTTTTTATGTTGAATGAAGTGAAATCGCAAGTACAGTTCTTTTTCATTTTCATTTTGTTATTGAGATTGCATTGTTGACTGGGATCAATGTTCCGTTATTCATGGGAATTGATCCTTCTTTTTTTTGATTGTATGAAGTGAAATCGCAAGCGCAGTAGTCTTTTCATTTTCATATATCTGTTGATTGCATCAATTCGTTATGGATCAAGGTTTCCAGAAACCTTGATTCATAAGGTAAGGAATGAAACCTTTCACCCTTACGCTCGGTACCGAGGGCGCAAATGCGCTCGATCCGAGCCCTTTTTCATTGTGAAGTGAATCGTTTTGCAAGATGCATTTTCATTTTGTTCCTTATTATTGATTGCATCAATATTTATTTGGTTCAAGTTCCGCTCAGGTCCAGGGAATTGATCCGTATGCCTTGTATTCGGTTGCCGATGGCAACGAACTGCTAGAGCTCTTATTTTGTTGTTGGGTACATGGGTACTGTGCGGGGGAGGGGAACGAGAACCCCCCCGCTCAGTTCCCACTGATGACTCTTCCCCTTGGGGGGGGGGGGGGAGGTTATCGGCGTTCTTCTCCTCGCCCGATCCGTCGAGCGCGGGGGAGGGCGCTCGGTGCCCGATGTACAATTGTATTAGGGGTCTTCCACTCGTTCGGGAGGGATCAAACCCCCGCACGAGGGGATTTCCCCTCCATTAACGCTACTACTTTTATTTCCCAGGGTGATACTGCCACGAGGGTGGACCTTGGTGAGGTATGGGCGTCCTTCCAATTGCAGAGCGTGCTGGTGTCCAGGGGCGGCGGTTCTATGTCTGGGCATATTGCGGTCACCCATGGAGTGGTGACCACGCAACCAGGTGACGACGTCCCTCCTCACCTGGTGTACTCGCCTCGCGTGGTAACAGTCTTGCCTACAGCCGCTGTGAAGTGCCGTTCACCGTACCGAGAGGGGGGCGTGCCGACGCCGCTCGTGGTTGCCCGCGCTGCAGCGACCACACTTCCGCTGCCCTAGAACTCGCCCCTGGACCTGCCGCCGGTAACAGGATGTTGCTGCTGCTGCTCCACTTCCTGTGTTTCCGGTGCTGCCTGCCGTACCTGCCGATTCTGGGCTGACTGTCCAGGCAGTTGCTGCGCTGGCCGTCCCTGCCGTTGCTGCGCTGGCTGTTCCTGCCGTTGCTGCGCTGGCGATCCCTGCCGTTGCTGCGCTGGCTGTTCCTGCAGTTGCTGCGCTGGCGGTCCCTACCGAGGATGTGCTGGCCGTGCCTGCTGTTCCTGAGATACCCATACCTGCTGATGTCGTCCCTGTTCGTGGTGGTACTACCCCAGACTGTGGTCTGTCTGTACAGGTGCGTCCGGGCCCTGTGGCTTCGGCTACAGCAGCCCCGGCTCCGCCCTGGATAGCAGATCTTACGTCTGTCCTGAGGAAGCTGACGAAGAAGAGGAGGAAGGTGTCGTGGTCGTCGTCTTCATCTTCTTCATGGTCGTCAGCCGCCGCCTCTTCCCCTTCGACTTCTAAGGCTTTACAGCCGAGGAAGAAGAAGGTTACCTCCTCCCTCCTAAGAAGCTTCCTCGGGAGCTTCTCGGGACCCGTCTCACCTCGGTGGGACGGGAGGGTTTCTTCCGCTGGTCCTCCTGCTCCTTCGGGAGCGGGGCCCGTCTCTTCTTCTTCTTCCGCAAGGAAGAAGACTACGGGGAACAGAGGGGTACCGGCTAACACCGGTACTTCCTCGCCTGGGCGTAAGTGGTTCTGCCACTGCATCAGGGTCCGTCTCGGCCTCTCGCTCGCGGGAGGTACCGAGTGTACGGTCCGCCTAACAGCGACCGTGCAGCCAGGAACCAGACCTCTGAGTCCGCTCAGCGTCAGGTTCACGGCACGGGGCGGAAGACTGGTGACAGCCGCTCAGGCGACTCTCACCAGACCAGCTCTCACTCTCGCGGTGAACAGCTGGCTACCCGGGGACGTGACGGTCCACGACCGACACGGGCTGAGGCTGGGGAAGAGGTCCTCACCCGTTCGCCGGTGCCAGCCACACGGCTGGAACCAGCGACGTGACGTGCCGTGAGGACAAGCACCGTCTCAATGCGACAGTGGAGCCTGCAGGTCGCCTGACCGTCGCTCTCACAGAGAGCGATCGGGTACGGCAACCAGCACCAGCTCTTCTGACACTCGAGATCAGTGCCGCTGTGCTCAGTCCAGCCGTTCTCCACAGCGAGACGGTTTCGACCAGGCCTGCAGCTCGATCGTCACCGCGGGTTGACGATCGCCTGCAGCCCCTCCAAGCCTGCTGGTCCTGCCAGCGAGCGACGAGGGAGCGTCAGGTCTGCTCTCCCGTACCTTCAACCTCCTCGGGTTACACCGGGAGGAGCGAGGTATTGAGGAGTGATCGTGAGGGGTGCGCTCCTCATGATCCCACCACGACGCCCTAACGTGCCAGCACGGTTTCTTGGACCGGCCAGGACGTATGCGCAAGTGGATGGGGAAGACCGAGAGGGCTGTCGCTGTTCCCCCTTCTTAGGAGGAAGGTTCTCGGAATATGCTCTTGTTCGAAGGGCTTAACGGTCCCACTCTGCAAGATGCCGTGACTTCCGAGATCCAGAGGAACTTTGCCGAGGTTACGGCGCTGATTCGTCAGCACAATGACCTCGGGGAAGGATCGCCGCTCCCACAGCAGAGCCACGTCTCGGCTCGAGTCGGTTTGGGGCCCGAGAGGGAACCCAAATCGACGGTGGAGCGGCCCGCGATCGGAGCTTGCCGACTGTGTTGAGCCAGGTAGTCTCTCGTCTCCGACAAGAAGGCCCCCTCGGTTCTGGACGGTCGAACAAGCTCCTTCGCCTCCTCTACTGCGACAGAGGCGTTTCTACGTGTCTTCGGACATCGCAGTTATATATCCCTTCAGTCCTCCTGAGGTTTCGACCTCGACGAGGACTGGAATGATCGGAGCGGTATCGGCTCTCTCCTGTCAGGTCTCGATCAGCCCCAACCGGACGACGTTCACAGTGAAGGACGGCATTCCCCCTCACCTGCTGCCGGAAGGGGGGGGGTGCCTGGCCAGCCATGGGGACCCGGTCCATCAGCGGGCGTACGCTCCAGGAGCATCGAAGGACGTAGCATTGAGACAGGAGATCAAGACCATGCTGAGCAAGAGAACTCTAGAAATCGGTACGGATCAACCACCGGGCTTTACAGCCGACTCTTCCTGGTGGAAAAGTCTACGAACAGGCTGGGCGCCCAGTGTATAGATCCTCTCCCTCCCCCCCGAACCGGTTGGTTTCGCCAGACCCGGGTTCACGATGGAGACGGCACGCTCAGTGCTCGACTCTATCAGGGAGAACGATTTCATGCTTTCAGTGGACTTGAAGGATGCGTATCTACAAATACCCACCCATTCATCAGTTCCTTCGGAAAGTACCTACCGCTTCATCCTCGACGGGACGGTGTACCAGCTCAGGCCACGTTGCTTCGGTCTCTCAACCGCCCCACAGGTGTTCACGCAAGTGTTCACTCTGGTGTCTGCTTGTGGCCATTCGCACGGGATATATCTGATGGGATATCTCGACGATTGGTTAGTCCTGGCGAGCTACCGCTCGCAGTGGCTACAGGACAGGGATCGACTGCTCGAGTTTCTGTCGCGATCTGGGGATCGCTCTGAACTTCGAAAGTCCGATCTCGAGCACAAGCAGAGGATGAAGTACCTGGGTATGCTGATCGACACGGTAGCAGATTCAGGGAGGCGGCCAACCAGTTCCTGTCTCGGCAGGAACAGGTAGCTCAGCAATGGCAAGTCGTGATCGGACACCTGTCGTCACTCGGGAAGCCAGTCCCTAACGGGCGTCTTCACCTGCGGTCTCTTCAGGGAGACCAAAGGAGAGTTGGTCACAGGCGACGGATCCCCCAAGCCTCCCTTGATCACTGACACGGAGGTGAGGCAGGACCTAGCCAGGTGACTGGACCGACCAGGAAACCCCTCAAGAGGAGTGCCTCCGCGCTCTCTTCCCCCCGGACATGCAGCTGCTCTCAGACGCATCGACCGAGGGAGGGCGCACACCTGGAAGAGTTGCGGACTTCAGGAGTGTGGTACGAGAACGACAAGCACCTTCACATCAATGTACTGGAACTAAAGGCAGCGTTCCTTTGCTCTCCAAGAGTTCCAGACCGCTTGATGAGACACTCAGTGGTGTTGATGTACGACAACACCACGGTGGTGGCTTACGTCAACAAACAGGGGGGGGGGGGACCTAGTGTCTCTCCCGTTGTATCAGTTGACTCGGCAGGTGCACGAGTGGGCCGAGGCACACTCAATAGAGCTGTCGGCACGCTACATTCCAGGGAAGGAATGTAGTAGCAGACACGCTCAGCCGTCGGGATCAGGTGATAAGGACCGAACGGTCTCTACACCAGGACGTGGCGGAAGGCTCTTCGACCTGTAGGGGCGACCAGTCGAGGATCTGTTCGCCATCCAGCACAACAGGAAGCTCCAGGTGTTCTTCTCGGCCGTGCCGGATCCATGGGCAGCTGCAGAGGACGCTCTTCACACCCGTGGACAACCTCTTCGCCTATGCCTTTCCCCCGTTCAGCCTGATTCGCAAGGTGATCAGTCGAGCACTGGTCATCCCGAATCTCAGGATGATCCTGATGGCTTCCAAATGGCCACAAGCCATTTGGTATCCGGACCTGCTGGCTCTTTCTCGTAAGAGAACCGAGAGAGATTTCCCCATTGGCACAACCTTCTCGTCCAGCCACACGTCGAGAGGTACCACCGAGCATTCCAGTTTCTACGTCGGTTCACGGCTGGCTGTTATCCACCTTCTCTTGCGAACGAGAAGCTTTTTCGTTGCGCAAAACAGAGATGGCTGGAACGTCCGTCAGTCCTCTGCAGCTGTGTACCAGGGGAAGTCGGCCGTCTTCGGTGGTTGGTGTCATAGACGGGGCCCATCTCCTCTCAGAGCCATCTTCAGCAGGTAGCGGATTTCCTCGTTTTCTTCGCCGAGGAAGCTCCTCTAAGTTCCCACAGTCAAGGATACAGAGCCGCCTTGTCGCTCCTCCTGAAACTGACGGGATTGGATATCTCGAACTCGTTCGAGATCTCCTTGCTTAGTAGCAGCTTCCAAAGGTCTTACCAAACCAGGGAACTCGAATGAACCTCGTCTGGCTGGACCTGGCATCGGCGAAGAGAGTACGGGAACGTCATGCAGATAATGATGTGGATGAGATGCTGCTCTGTCCTGGGAGGACGCTACGGCGCTATCTGAAGAGAACTCGACCTCGGGCCTGAGGTCGACGCCTCTTCGTTAGCAACGGGGTCAACAAGAAGAAGTATCAAGAACACTCTTTCGTCCTGGCTGCGTGAGATCTTCAGGAGGGCGTATGAGGCTGATGGTAGTGACGACATCCGTACGTCCCGTCCGAGAACTCACGAAGTTAGAAGTATTGGCCCCTCGTCGGCGTTTCGTAAGAACTTCTCCGTGGCGCAGGTATGGAAGGCAGTGGTCTGGTACAACCAGACCACCGGCAACTTCCTTATACCTATTGGATATTGCCCATAGGTCCTTGGATCGGTTTCCTTAGGACCTGTGGTGGCTGCTCAATACGTCGTCTAGCGAACCCAGACCCTAGCAGGCTGAACAGCATCGAGTCCTGGTGTGACTGTATGAATAGATAGTGATGAGGAAGTGACTGGCTTCTCTTTCTATCTTTTCTTCCTCTCTACCTGTGGGTAGAGGGATACGGTCATCACCCTGCTGGATAGGACGAGATGCCGGTGAGCTATACGACAGAGCCCCATCCTATCCCTTGCACGAGGGATGGGAGCAGAATATCCACCACTTCCTTCTACAAGGGGGGGAAGTGGATGCCTACAAGAGTCAAAACCATGACTTTAAAACTTTGCTCCTGTACAGGAACAAGTTCTTACATTGCTGGTACGAAGAGATGCGCATGCCCCTCTCTTAGTACTCGGTCCAGAGGTCTGACCATTGATCCTGCGGTGCACACCCGATCAATCGGACAGAGGCTTGGAATCCCCTCCCTCGCTCTTACGACCAGGGAGGCTTCCAAGGTTGGGCGAACACCAGTCTGTTCACAAAAGACTCAGATTCCACCCACCAAGAAGTGAGTCTTCCTATTGTAAAAGGACCGAAGGTTTGTATGCCGTGTCGGAACAAATGACAATTTGTCCAAAAATTGCATTTTTCCTAACTATACAAAACCTGAGGTCCTTTTACACATAGCCCCCCACCTCATGCCACCCCTCACTCTGCAGTTTTTGCTTGGGCCAAAAGCAAAAGTGATTTGTTTACCTCCCAGTCGCGCGCGCGCGCGCCTGTCGGACAAGCAGTTAACTACCAAGAACCCCTTGTTCGAAAGCTTACGACCTATCCAGCTGCCGCTAGTACCTTCCTATTGTAAAAGGACCTCAGGTTTGTATAGTTTAGGAAAAATGCAATTTTGGACAAATTGTCATTTTCAAGGCAGTTTTTTAAATCCAATAGGTATGGCGTCTCGACAAATCTTGCCCCATTCATGTCCAGAGTGGCCGTCACGTCCTTCCCAGCCTTCTCAGCGCTCATTTGGACAATATTGTGTATATATGTAATGTATATTGATATTACTCAAGATTGTAATTGTAATCAGCACAATAAAAACAACATGTGTTCCTAATGATAAACAAACCCTCGGTCGTTTTACATAAGAAATTACTTTCAGCAGAGGCTGGAATACAGCCATTAAATTCTTGAACAAGGTTTTACCCGCCTGCCCTGATAAATAAATCCACTTTGCTTTCGGTTGTCTTCCAATGAAGAAGTATGCTTGTGAGCTCTTGCTAACTAGCCCGTTTATTACGATTTTCGCAGTGGGATCTTTAATTTGTTATTGTTCCGACACGGCATACAAACCTTCGGTCCTTTTACAATAGGAAGGCGGGTACTAGCGGCAGCTGGATAGGTCGTAAGCTTTCGAACAAGGGGTTCGGTAGTTAACTGCTTGTCCGACAGGCGCGCGCATAGCGCGACTGGGAGGTAAACAAATCACTTTTGCTTTTGGCCTGCTGGCGTGTGGACGTTATCATCGCTCTCTGCCCCGCTTCATCGTCGTTGCTTTCGCATGGTTTGTGTTTTTCTTTTCTATTTATCTAGTGAAACTGAATTGTAAGTACAATCATTTCATATTTATTTCCATTGAATTCAATTGTGAATTAAAGGATCTTCGTTTCACCACGCCCTCCGATACCCGAGTGCCCGTGGGGGGGCCGGGAACTGAAGGGCGTAAGTGCGGGAATTCATTTTCCCAGAAATGATCCTCGTATTGTGTATGCTCGGTGCCGAGGGCGGGAGAGCGCTCGCTCCGAGCGTATATTTTGGTTGGAAATGTGTAGATGAAAATCGTAAGTAAGTGCTCTTTTCATTTATATTTTTTTGACCTGTATGCTCGTTGCCGAGCGAATGCGCTCGGCACGAAAATTTATTCTGTATGGAAGTGGAATCGCAAGTACAGTATTCTTTTTCATTTTCATATATTTATTTTGATTGTAGCAATACTCATTTTGGATCAGTTTCCGAGCTTACCCGGAAATTGATCCTTTCCCCTTTTTATTTGAATGAAGTGAAATCGCAAGTGCAGTTCTTTTTCATTTTCATATTTATTGAGATTGCATTGTTTACTTGGATCATGTTTCCGCTATTTCCCGGGAATTGATCCTTCCCCTTTTTATTTGTATGAAGTGAAATCGCAAGCGCAGTATTCTTTTTCATTTTCATATATATTTTGATTGCATCAATTCATTATGGATCAAGGTTTCCATTCATAATCGGGAATGGATCCTTTTACCCTTGCGCTCGGTACCGAGGGCGCAAATGCGCTCGATCCGAGCCCTTATTCATTGTGAAGTGATCGTAATGCAAGATTCTTTTTCATTTTATTCCATTTATTATTGATTGCATCAATATTTATTTGGTTCAAGTTCCGCTCAGTCAGGGAATTGATCCTTATGCCCTTGCATTCGGGCCGAGGGCACGATTGCTCTCGGGCTCTTATTATTATTGTTGGGTACATGGGTGCTGTGCGGGGTGGGGACGAGAAACCCCCCCCCCCCCCCCCCCCCCGCTCAGCTCCCACAGATGGCCCTTCCCCTTGGGGGGGGGGGGGGGAGGTTATCTGCGTTCTTCTCCTCGCCCGATCCGTCGAGCGCGGGGAGGGCGCTCGGTGCCCGATGTACAATTGTATTCGGGGTCTTCCACTCGTTCGGGAGAGGGCTCATCCCCCCGCGCTCGGGGGACTTCCCCCCCCCACTAATCGCTACTACTGTTATTTCCGCAGGTGCTACTGCCACGAGGGTGGACCTTGGTGAGGTATGGGCGTCCTTCCATTTGCATGCGTGCTAGTGTCCAGGGGCTGCGGTTCTATGTCTGGGCCTACTGCGGTCACCCATGGAGTGGTGACCACGCTCCAGGTGACGACGTCCCTCCTCACCTGGTGTACTCGCCTCACGTGGTAACAGTCTTGCCTACAGCCGCTGTGAAGTGCCGTTTGCCGTACCGAGAGGGGGGCGTGCCGCCGCCGCTCGTGTTGCTGCGCTGCCGCGACCACACTTCCGCTGCCCTAGAGCTCGCCCCTGGACCTGCCGCCGGTACCAGGATGTTGCTGGCTGCTGCTCCACTTCCTGTGTTTCCGGTGCTGCCTGCCGTACCTGCCGATTCTGGGCTGACTGTCCATGCAGTTGCTGCTGCTGGCTGTCCCTTGCCGTTGCTGCGCTGGCTGTCCCTGCCTTGTTTGCTGCGCTGGCTGTCCCTACCGATGCTGTTCTGCTGTGCCTGCTGTTCCTGAGATGCCCATACCTGCTGACGTCGTCCCTGTTCGTGGTGGTACTACCCCAGACTTTGGTCTGTCTGTACAGGTGCGTCCGGGCCCTGTGGCTTCGGCTACAGCAGCCCCGGCTCCGCCCTGGATAGCAGATCTTACGTCTGTCCTGAGGAAGCTGACGAAGAAGAGGAGAAGGTGTCGTCGTCTTCATCTTCTTCATCGTCGTCGGCTGCCGCCTCTTCCCCTTCGACTTCTAAGGCTTTCACAGCCGAGGAAGAAGAAGGTTGCCTCCTCCCTCCTAAGAAGTCTCCCTCGGGAGCTTCTCTGGGACCCGTCTCACCTCGGTGGGACGGGAGGGTTCCTTCCGCTGGTCCTCCTGCTCCTTCGGGAGCGGGGCCCGTCTCTTCTTCCGCAAGGAAGAAGACTACGGGGACCAGAGGGTACCGGCTAACACCGTACTTCCCTTCGCCTGGTGTCAGTGGTTCTGCCACTGCATCAGGGTCCGTCTCGGCCTCTAATCGGTTTCGCAGTGAGGTACCGAGTGTACGTCGCCTACCAGTCGACCGTGCAGCCAGGAACCAGACCTCTGAGTCCGCTCAGCGTCAGGTTCACGGCACGGGGCGGAAGACTGGTGACAGCCGCTCACGCGACTCTCACCAGACCAGCTCTCACTCTCGCGGCGACCAGCTGGCTACCCGGGGACGTGACGGTCCACGACCGGCCACGGGCTGAGGCTGGGAAGAGGTCCTCCCGTTCGCCGGTGCCAGCCACGTGACGTGCCGTGAGGACAAGCACCGGTCTCACTGTGACAGTGGAGCCTGCAGGTCGCCTGACCGTCGCTCTCACAGAGAGCGATCGGGTACGGCAACCAGCACCAGCTCGTTCTGACACTCGAGATCGGGGCCGCTGTGCTCAGTCCAGCCGTTCTCCACAGCGAGACGGTTCGACCAGGCCTGCAGCTCGATCGCCACCGCGGGTTGACGATCGCCTGCAGCCCTCCAAGCCTGCTGGTTCTGCCAGCGAGCGAGGAGGGAGCGTCAGGTCTCCGCTCTCTCCCCCGTACCTTCAACCTCCTCGGTTACACGGGAGGAGCGAGGTATTGAGGAGTGATCGTGAGGGGTGCGCCCCTCATGATCCCACCACGACGCCCTACGTGCCAGGCACGGTTCTTGGACCGGCCAGACGTATGCGCAAGTGGATGGAGAAGACCGAGAGGGCTGTCGCTGTTCCCCCTTCTTAGGAGGAAGGTTCTCGGAATATGCTCTTGTTCGAAGGGCTTAACGGTCCCCACTCTGCAAGATGCTGTGACTTCCGAGATCCAGAGGAACTTTGCCAATGGTTATGGCGCTGATTCGTCAGCACAACGACCTCGGGGAAGGATCGCCGCTCCCACCAGCAGAGCCACGTCTCGGCTCGAGTCGTTTTGGGGCCCGAGAGGGAACCCAAATCGACGGTGGGTCTGCCGCGATCGGAGCTTGCCGACTGTGTTGAACCAGGTAGTCTCTCGTCTCCAGACAAGAAGGCTCTCTCAGTTCTGGCCGGTCGAACAAGCTACTTCACCTCCTCTACTGCGACAGAGGCGTTTCTACGTGTCTTCGGACACCGTATTTGAATACCCCTTCGGTCCTCCTGAGGTTTCGACCTCGACGAGGACTGGAATGAGTCGGAGGACGGTATCGGCTCTCTCCTGTCAGGTGTCGATCAGTCCCACCCAGACGACGTTCACAGTGGCGGCAGACCCTTACCTACAGTATGAGTTCGTAACCCTCCTCGGGAAAACGTTTTCTCCTGACGATACGTTTTCCCAGGCTCTGAGAGGCCATCGCCGTAAGGCGATGGCTGCTCCTTTTCTTCTCCAACTGCTAGTTCCGCTGGGAAGGCGAGCCAGTATCCAATTCCTCCCCCATTCCCTCTCTCCTTACGGCTACGAGGGAAAGGGGAGGGATCCTACAGAGATTTATCTGTAAGATCCCACGTTAGGGGCTGCGCTACCTGGGGGGACCTTCGGGTCCTACCTGACGTAAGCCCCGTCGTTGAGGAGGGATCCTGCCCCTTTCTCGATTCCTACGGGAATCGAGAGGACCACCAGCCGTATCGTTTGACGAATTTCGGTGGGGGGTTTCGCAGAGTGCTTAGAATTCTACGGAATTTCTAGCGCACTCAGAGTGTTCGAGTTTTTTACGATCTCCAAACACTTAGGCGAGACCACGGTCCAAAGTGAGCGAGAATCCCTGATAATTGTTACACGATAATCGGGAACCTCGCTTATGCTCGAATTCCTGTAATTTCTAGCATTTGGAAGAAGACTGCTGCTGAAAGAAGAGTATCTCACAGTAGGCGATTAACCTGGAATAGAGAAGAACGGACGGGAACTTCCAGTTGTTCCGATACGTAATACAAACCCTCGGTCCTTTAACAATAGGAAGTAGCTAGCGGCAGCTGGAACGGTCGTAAGCTTCGAACAAGGGGGAAACGGTAGAAAGGTAGTTAACTGCTTGTCCGATCGTCGCGCGCCGCGCGACTGAGAGGTAAACAAATCACTTTTGCTTTCGGCCGTGTGTGGGAAGGACGTGTTCCATCGCTCTGCCCGCTTTGTCGTTTGCTTTGAGTTTGAGTATTTGCCTCTCTTTCTGTATAAATCAGGAGTGACTGTAAGTACTTTTACAATTCTATTGATCTTGCAATGAGTGAATTGGAAGAAATGGAGATATCACCGCGCCCTCCAGTCGCCCGTGAGTGTGTCCCGGGCTGGATGGGGCGTAGATGTGGAGGTTTTCAGGTCATTCGTTGACGTGGACCCCCACGAGGTTTGTACTCGTTGCCGGGGGCGAGAGTGCTCCCGCAACGAACCTTGTGTCACATGTATGAATTGGTCCGAGGCGCAGTGGGTGCTGTACGAGGGCAGGAAGAGACTTAGGCCGGCCAAGAAGTCATCGGGGAAAGTCAGTGACTCCTTGTGACGGACACTTCGTCCTCTTTCCTGCCCCCCGGCCAGCCCCCACGTTTCGCGCTTCCCCGCGGGGGGGTAGCGGAGTCCTTTTCCTCTCTCGATCCGTCGTCGAGTGTGGATGAGGGCGCCCGCTACCCGGACGTACAGCTGTACTCGGGGTCTTCCGTCCGCTCTGGGGGGGTGTTTTTTCTTCCCCCAGCGCGAGGAGCCCCTCCAACTAACCCGACTATTGCTTCCGCAGGTGTGCCATCAGCGAAGGACGACTTGGGACAGGTGTGGGATCGCTGGGACTGCAGGGAGTGCCCAGCATCCAGGGGTTGCTTCAGCGGTTGGCGGGGTCGGCGGTGGTACTCATGGTGCGGTGACCACTACTACTACCACAATAACGACACCAGCGTATGAGATGCCACCCCATCTGGTATATACGCCCCATATAATGTCGGTGACACCACGGTGGCTATACAAAAACCCATTGCTGCCGTGCCAAAGAGGACGGTGCCACCACCACCACCTGGATTTTTTTCCTTTGCCGACCCCACCCCGGACTTTCCGCTGCCCAAAAGAGTACCCCCCTGGACCTGCCGCCAGTGCCACGGATGACGGTGACTGCCGACAGGACGCCTGGCTCTCCCGTGGTACCTGCCGTGCCTGCCGTACCTGTTGCCGTTCCAGCTACTCTTTCCCTTTCAGATCGGCCTGCACTTTCCCTTTCAGATGTTCCTGCCGTTCCTGCTGTTCCCGGACCTGTTCCTGTGTTCCTGCTGCTGGTGTTGCTGTCACGTCTCAGGTCTTTCCGAACAGGTGCAGTCGGGCCCTGTTGTTGTTGCTTCGGCAACTGCCCCGGCTCCCTCCTGGATGGAAGACCTGAACGTCTGTTCTGCGGAGCCTGGCGAAGAAGAAGAGGAAGAGGAAGAAGGTGTCGTCGTCGTCTTCATCGTCTTCTTCGTCGTCTGCTGCCTCTCCTTCCCCTTCGACTTCTAAGGCTAAACAGCCGAAGAAGAAGAAGGCTGCCTCCTCCCCCCCTAAGAAGACTCCTTTGGGATCTTCTAAGGGTGGCCCGGCTCGCTCAGGCGAGCTGGGGAGCTCTTCTGCTGGTCCTCCTGTTCCTTCGGGAACGGGGCCCGTCGCTTCTTCTGCAAAGAAGAAGTCGACGGGGACCAGAGGTGCACCAGCCTCGGCTGGTGCGTCCTCACCTGGTGCTAGCGGTTCTGCCGCTAAACCAGGTTCCGTCTCGGCCGCTTCTCGTTCGCGAGAAGCACCGAGTGGACTCTCTTCCAAAGAGGACCGTCCAGTCCAAAGTTTTGACGCCCGAGCTCGCTCGCCGTCAAGACAGCGGCGCGGAGCAGAAGACTGGCGAGAGTCGTGCACACGACTCTCGCCAGGCCAGTGACGCTCTCGCAGCGATCAACTGGCTGCTCGGGCTGACGTGACGGTCGCTGACCGGCCACGGGTTGAGGCGAGGAAGGAGTCCCCACGGCCGCCGGTAGCGGTTTGACGCGCCGAGAGGACGCTGGCCGGTCTCGACGCGACAGAGAGCCTAGCAGGTCACCCGTCCGCCGCTCCCGATGGGACCGGGCGGAGACGGTGACCAGCGGCAGCTCGCCTGACGCTAGAGATCGGTCTCGACGTTCTCAGCCGAGCCAATCGCCCCAGGCGAGCGGCAAGGCTAGGCCTGCTGCTCGACCGTCACCGCGGGTTGACGATCAGCAGCAGCCCTCCACGCACGCTGGTCCTGCCTGCAGCGAGCGAGGGGGAGCGTCAGGTCTGCCTCTCCCGTACCTTCAACCTCCTCGGGCTATACGGGAGGAGCGAGGGTACCGAGGAGCGATCACGAGAGGTGCGCCGCTCGTGACCCAGCTATGACGCCGTACGGCTCAGGCACGGTCTTAGGACCGACCAGAACGTACGCGCAAGTAGTTGGAGGCGACCATCAGGGGTCTGTCGCTGTTTCCTCCTTCTGAAGGAGGAGTATCGAGGGATATGCTCTTGCTGGAGGGACTGGACGGTCCTACTCCACAAGACGCTGTAACGCCTGAGATACAGAGGAACTTCGCAGAGGTCATTAAGCTGATGCGTCTGCATAATGACCTTGCGGAAGGATCGCCGCTACCACCAGCAGAGCCCACGTCCCGGCTCGAATCATTTTGGGGTCCCCAAGAGGGAGCCCAAAATGATGATGGGGTTGCCACGATCGGAGCTTGCGGACTCGGTCCTGGATCAGGTGGAGTCTCGTCTCAGGACGGGAGGACTCGCTAAAATCCGGACGGTCCTCTAAGCTGCTTCCTCCTCCTCTACAGCGGCAGAGGCGATTTTACGTGCCTTCGGAAGACCCGATACTGCCGAAACAGGTTAACCCGGAGTTAGCGAGGCTGACTCCAGGTGTCCCTGCAGCAGCTCCTGTCGGAGAACCTATGGTTCTCGCAGCAGGAGGCACTTTGCCCGCCCTGGAATCTACCGCTATGGCAGCATTCCAGGCAGTTTCCTGGTTGGATTTGTGGTCCCTCACAATATCCAAAGTAGCGGCCGGCTCTGGGAGTTCTGCTCTCGAAGACGACGCTTCTTTCAGGAGACTGTGCCAGTCTGGAGGAAGAGCAATCTCTTACCTCGCCCATCAGACTGCTAACCTGTGGGCCAACTTGGTTCTTCGACGTAGGGACGCAGTCCTTACCCGAGTGACCAAGGGGCCTGGGCGTGAGGCGGCACTCGGGCTACGAAATGGACCTCTTAGGAGTTCCCCAGCTCTCTTTTCTGGAGAGATGGTGGACGCTGCGGTGGAACGGCGGCGCACTGACGAGAGTGACCGCTTAGTCCACCAGGCAGTCTCGAAGGTTTCTGGGCAATCTCGAGTAACTGCGGCAAAACCAAAGAGCTTGGCTAGCGCTTCCACGGCGGCGAAGACGGTTTGCACCGTCCAAACCCCGTGTGAAGACTCCAGTTGTTTTCAACTTCTGCTAGAGGAGGCCGCAACCAGCCCTCCTCCCAGCCCTCCTTTCCCCGAGGAGGTGCTGGAAAGAAGTCGAAACGAGGAGGGAAACGCTAGGGTTCCGGCGTTCCCCCTCACCTGCTGGCCGGAAGTGGGGGGGTGCCTAGGCTAGCCATTGGGCGACTTGGGCAGCGCTACGGCGCCGAAGAACTGGATAGTAACCGTCCTTCGGGAGGGATATCTACTACCCGTTCGAGTCTCTCCCCCCCCTCCATCCTCCAATCCGGTCACCATCTACAGACCTATGTCCGGGGATCAGCAAAGGACAACGCTCTTCGACAGGAGATCAAGACCATGCTGGCGAAACGAGCTGTAGAAATCGTGGAGGACCAGTCACCGGGCTTTTACAGCCGCCTCTTCCTAGTGGAGAAGGCATCGGGGGCTGGCGTCCGGTGATAGACCTCTCTCCCCTGAACCGCTTCGTTCGCACGACGCGGTTCACGATGGAGTCGGCACGCTCAGTGCTCGACTCGATCAGGGGAACGATTTCATGCTTTCAGTGGACCTGAAGGACGCGTATTTTCAAATACCCATCCATCAGTCCTCCAGAAAGTACCTCCGCTTCATCTTCGACGGGACGGTGTACCAATTCAGGGCACTTTGTTTCGGTCTCTCAACCGCCCCACAGGTGTTCACGCGAGTGTTCACTCTGGTGTCGGCTTGGGCCCATTTTGAACGGGATACGTCTTCTGAGGTATCTCGACGATTGGCTAGTCCTGGCGAGCTCCCGCGTCGCAGTTGCTACAGGACAGAGATCGACTCCTCAAGTTTTGTCGCGATCTGGGGATCGTGATAAACTACGAGAAGTCCGACCTCGAACCCAAGCAGAAATGAAGTACCTGGGTATGCTGATAGACACGGTAGCAGGGCAAGTCTTTCCCGCAGACTTGCGTATCAGCAAATTCAGGGAGGCAGCCGTCCGTTCCTGTCTCGGCAGGAACAGGCAGCACAGCAATGGCAAGTCGTGATCGGCCATCTGTCGTCACTCGAGAAGTTATCCCTCACGGGCGTCTTCACCTGCGGTCTCTCCAGTGGAGACTAAGGGAGAGTTGGTCTCAGGCCAAGGATCCTCCTTACTTTCCCGTGGCTATCACGGACAAGGTGAGGCAGGACCTAGCCTGGTGGCTCGACGACAAGAACCTCTTAAGAGGAGTGCCCATACGCACTCCCCCCCGGAGATGCTTCTGTTCTCAGACGCATCGACCGAGGGATGGGGGCGCACACCTGGAGGAGTTGCTGACTGCAGGTGTGTGGGACCATCACGGAAAGAGAAGCACCTTCACATCAATGTACTGGAACTCAAGGCGGCGTTCAACGCTCTCCAAGAGTTTCAGGACCGCTTGGTGGGACACTCAGTGGTGTTGATGTGCGACAACACCACAGTAGTGGCATATGTCAACAAGCAGGGGGGGCTAGTGTCTCTTCCGCTCCATCAGTTGACGGTGCAGGTGCACGAGTGGGGCCACGGCTCACTCGATAGAGCTGTCAGCACGCTACATTCCAGGCAAGAGGAATGTAGTAGCAGACAAGCTCAGCCCGTCGGGATCAGGTGATAGGGACCGAATGGTCTCTACACCAAGACGTGCGGAAGGCTCTTCAACCTGTGGGGGCGACCGGTGGGGGTTTCGTAGACCTGTTCACCACCCGGCACAACAGAAAACTTCAGGTTTTTCTTTTCAGCTGTGCCGGACCCATGGGCAGCTGCAGAGGACGCTCTCCAACACCCCTGGGACAACCTCTTCGCTTACGCCTTTCCTCCCTTCTGTCTGATTCGGAAAGTGATCAGTCGAGCGCTGGTCACTCCCAATCTCAGAATGATCCTGGTGGCCCCCAAACGACCACAAGCCGTTTGGTACCGGACCTGCTGGCTCTTCTTGCGGACGCACCGAGAGAGCTACCCACTTGGCACAACCTTCTAGCCCAGCCACACGTAGAACGGTACCACCAAGCAGTCCAGTCCCTTCAACTTCACGGCTGGCTGTTATCCACCATCTCTTGCGAACGAGAGGCTTTTCTCGTAGCGCAGCAACAGAGATGGCTGGACACGTCCGACAGTCCTCTGCAGCTGTGTACCAGGGGAAGTGGCCGTCTTCTGTGGTTGGTGTCGTAGACAGGGTCTGTCTCCTCTCAGAGCCACTCTTCAGCAGGTAGCGGATTTCCTCGTGTTTCTTCGCCGAGAGAACGCCTCTCAGTTACCCACAGTTAAGGGATATAGAGCCCGCCCTGGCTCTCGTCTAAACTGAGGGGACTGGACATCTCGAATTCGTTCGAGATATCCTTGCTAATGAGGAGCTTCGAAAGGTCTTGCCCACCCAGGGAACTCAGGCCCCCTGCGTGGGATGTGACTCTCGTACTTAGGAGTTTGACTCGAAGACCCTTCGAGCCACTCCGAGAGTCGTCAGACAGGGATCTGACCCTCAAGACCCTCTTCTTGCTGGCCCTGGCATCGGCGAAGAGAGTAGGGGAACTACATGGCCTTTCTTATGATGTTAAACATACCAGAGGCTGGGATCTGTGACGCTCGATTTCGTCCCGAACTTCGTAGCTAAGACTCAGAATCCGTCGATCCCTGACGACAGGTTCGAGTCTTTCACGATCCCCTCCCACTCCTGGACTTCACCGATAACGATGCTGGATGAGATGCTGCTTTGTCCTGTGAGGGCGCTACGGCGCTATCTGAAGAGAACTCGACATCTCAGGCCTGAGTGTCGACGCCTCTTCGTTAGCACTGGGGTTACCAAGAAGTCTCCAAGAACGCTTTCTTTCTGGCTGCGTGAGGTGATCAGGAGAGCGTACGAAGCTGATGGTAGCGACGACATCCGTACGCTCCGTCCGAGAGCCACGAAGTCAGAGTATCGGACCCTCCTTAGCGTTCCGTAAGAACTTCTCCGTGGCGCAGGTCCTGAAGGCAGGTGTCTGGGCCAACCAGACCACCTTCACGTCCTTCTACCTTCGGGATATTGCCCCACAAGTCCTTGGATACTTTTTCCTTGGGACCTGTGGTGGCTGCTCAACACGTTGTGTAAGCTTACCCAGCACCCGAGCAGGCAGAACAGCATCGATTCCTGGTATGACTGGGAGAATGAATGTGTGAATGAGAGAGTGACTGGCTTCTCTTCACCATCTTTTTTCTACCTCTACCTGTGGGCAGAGGGATACGGTCGTTACCTTGCTGGAAGGGAGTCAGATGCAGGTAAGCTATTCAACAGAGCTCCATCCTACCTCTTTAACTAGAGATAGGAGTAAATATCCACCACTTTCTCCACCAAGGGGGAGAAAGTGGATGCCGACATGAAGACAAACCCATTACTTTTACATTTTGCTCATGTAAAGGAAAGTTCTTACAATGCTGGTACAAAGAGATACGCTTGCCTCTCTCTTAGTACTCGGCCCAAGAGGTCTGACCATTGATCCTGCGGTGCACACCCCGATCAATCGGACAGAGGCTTGGATCCCTCCCTCGCTCTTACGACCAGGGAGGCATTCCAGGGATGGACGAACACCAGTCTGTTCATCTAAAAGACTCAGATTCCTCCCACCAAGAAGTGAGTCTTCCTATTGTTAAGGACCGAGGGTTTGTATTACGTATCGGTAACAAATGACAATTGTCGAAAATTGCATTTTTTCCTAACTATACAAACCTGAGGTCCTTTAACATATAGTCCCTCCTCATGCCACCCCTCACTCACTCTGCGTATTTTGCATGGGCCAAAAGCAAAAAGTGATTTGTTTACCTCTCAGTCGCCGCGGCGCGCGACGATCGGACAAGCAGTTAACTACCGTTCTCCCCTTGTTCGAAGCTTACGACCGTTCCAGCTGCCGCTAGCTACTTCCTATTGTTAAAGGACCTCAGGTTTGTATAGTTAGGAAAAATGCAATTTTCGACAAATTGTCATTTTGGCTTGAACTATCGTCTTCGGTATTCTGTTCACCATTGAAGCTTTCCTTTGGGAAAGACTTCTCCTTCACTCTCTTGACTAGAGAACGAAGGCGGTCGATCTCCAATCCTTATTCTCATTCCTCGAGGGGAAAAGAATTTAGGATGGAGGTCGTGGTACAGAACCTACAAATATACTACGTATATTACCCTTGCGACATGATTCTTTTAACAGTTGAATTGTCCGGGGGGTAGGAGGCGCATACCGTAGTTAACTCTACGGTTTGTGACCGAGACTAATTGTATCTTAATTGAACTGCAACTCGGGGTTGCCTGCAACCTCCCAGCAGTTATCAGTTTCGATTTTAGATACTTGGTATTATCATGACAACAAACCAAATCAGCTTTTGTATTTACCGAAATCCGTTCAGTTAAATATAATTGCTCGAGCGTATTCTTTATGCTCGATGGTTCTAGCCGAACGCATTCCTTCGTGGAATAATGGATTACCTGGCAACTCAGGATGACGAGTCACCGAGAGCTACTGCGTATTGAACTGCCTGTCCTGATAGCGGCTCAGTATCAGTTAGGTCTCGGAGATGCACGGTCGGTTACGTCTCTCTCTCCCCTGGTTTGATTGACTACCGAACCGTATCTCTGCCCAACAATCATGGACTTAGGTCTCTGATTAACGGGGATTCTCGCAATAATGAAGGACCATCTACTGCTGTGACGCTCGATTTCATCGCCTTCGACATTGCGAGAATTTTTCAACAGAGATATCTCTTGGACTCTTTCATCTTTCTGTTTACCGCACGGTAACAGAAGTCTGTACTAGTCACCGCTGCATCGCACCGCGTATAATGCGAATGATTTTTGCAGACATCTGAGTTTGTCTTCAAAATATCTCGTATTCGTAGGTGTGCAATTATTCATTGCTCGCCCCGAATTAACAGATATGTCAGAAGACATCGCCTACTCTCCGACCTGACAGCTCTACTTCCAAATGTTCAGCCCATGAGAAGCAGTTCTTCAGGCAGTATTTCCTGTCTTCATTGCTGAAAAGCGCTCCGCTTTTATTGCAACTACGATCCTCACCGACAGCAATGAATAGCGGTTAGCGTTCTCAGTCTTTGTAGCACAGGTTCAGAATCTTGAGAATCCTTCTCTCGGTTTCAGCTGTGAAGACGTAGGTTGCATTTTTTGTACACCTTCGTCTTCAACGACATAGTGTTGTTTCTCCTTAGCCGAGAATCAACTATACTATGAGATATCTTTGCCATCAGGGACCTCGGTCTCTAGAAGGCAATTGACTTTCGCCTGTTTGGGTCACATGCCTTAAGAGAGTCATCACCTTGCTTGCCTTCTGGCATCGGTGACGAACAAATTATTTGTTTAGTCTCTTTGGCATAACCCTTTTAAGGCGAAGGTCATGTGACTTGCTCGGGTGCTTGGACTACTTGCCTCCTACCGAACGCAGTCAGTCGGCAGCTGTCAGAGCGCCCAAGTCTGTTACGAACTTCGCTGTGGACTTAGTTTCGGTTGTTCCATAACAGTCTTTTCTTCGTCCTAACGGCTTGTCACAGTACCCATACCATCGACACCCACCATTGAGTGTCGGTGTCCTATCCACTACCGAGAAGAACAACTTCGCTGCAGACGGATAGACCAGTATGGGTACAGGACATCACCGAAGTCGAGAAGAGGGATAGGTCATACGACCATTCCCTTCTTTTCCTCTGAGGTAATTGCATGACTTTTTCCTGCGAAGTCAAGCATCCAGGGATGGGGAATTCGTGACGTTCGATTTCGTACCGAATTCGTAGCGAAGACTCTGAACCCTTCGGTTCCTGACGATCGGTTAGAGTCCTTCACAATCCCCTCCCTAATGGACCTTCACCGCCTTCGATGCGAAGGAGATGCTGCTTTGTCCTGTGAAAGCGCGACCGCACTTTCTGAAGAAACTCGACATCCCAGGCTGAGTGTTGAAGACTCTTCGTCAGCACCAAAGATGACCTAGAAGTACACTCCCTCGAGTTACACAAGAACTTCTCCGTGGCGCAGGTACTGAAGGCAGGGGTCTGGTACAACCAGACCACTGGCACCTCCTTCTACCTTTTGGATATTTCCCACAGGTCCTTGGATTGTTTTCCTTGGGACCCGTGGTGGCTGCTGCTCAACACGTTGTGTAGCTAACCCAGACCCTAGCAGGCTGAACAGCATCGAGTCCTGGTGTGACTGTAAGAATAGATAAGTGAATGAGAGAGTGACTGGCTTCTCTTCCTATCTTTTTGAGGGATACGGTCATCACCTTTGCTGGATAAGGACGAGATGCCGGTGAGCTACTCGACAGAGCCCCATCCTATCCCTTTCACTAGGGATGGGAGCGAATATCCACCACTTCCTCCTACAAGGGGGGGGAAGTGGATGCCAACAAGAGACAAACCGTAACTTTATGTTGCCTCTTGCAAATAGGAAACTTGTTCTTGTTTGCTGGTACGAAGAGATACGCTTGCCTCCTCTTAGTACTTGGTCCAGAGGGTCTGACCATTGATCCTGCGGTGCACACACCCGATCAATCGGACAGAGGCTTGGATCCCTCCCTCGCTCTTACGACCAGGGAGGCATTCCAAGGTTGGGCGAACACCAGTCTGTTCACAAAAGACTCAGATCCTCCCACCAAGAAGTGAGTCTTCCTATTGTAAAAGGACCGAGGTTTGTATGCCGTGTCCCCGGAACAAATGACAATTTGTCGAAAATTGCATTTTTTCCTAACTATACAAACCTGAGGTCCTTTTACACATAGTCCCACCTCATGCCACCCCTCACTCTGCAGTTTTTTTGCTTGGGCCAAAAGCAAAAGTGATTTGTTTACCTCCCAGTCGCGCGCGCGCGCTGTCGGACAAGCAGTTAACTACCGAATACCCCTGTTTCGAAAGCTTACGACCTATCCAGCTGCCGCTAGTACCTTCCTATTGTAAAAGGACCTCAGGTTTGTATAGTTAGGAAAAATGCAATTTTGGACAAATTGTCATTTTTGAATAAATATTAATATGTATACTATATTTGATATTAATCATTAATTAACTTTAATAATTAATATGCAAACTCAAGTTTTATGATAGCCTTGCTAGCCACCTTTCTGCTTTGTGTTAAGGGTTGGCTGCAAAGGTGTGCCAACACCCTTGTTACATTTTCGCCCTTTAACGTCAGGACGAGACATGTATTCATCCGAAATTTACACTACGCTTTGAAATTTCTTCTTCTCTTTCGTCCTTTTGCTGGTTTATCGGACAAAGAATGAGAGGAGGGGGCGTGTGTGTTGGTGTTTGAGGGATCTCCTCTTATTTTGGAGAGTTGTGCCTTAGATATGAGAGGAGTATCCTTATTTTTAAAATCATATTTTCTTTCTTTTACTGGCTAACAGTGGTGATAGTTGATTAAAGCAGTAGATGGTTGGATATCTCTTTGTGTTGACTATCCTAACCTTGGAATTATACCTGTGACTTGTAGCATGCCGTAATATTGGTCCTTGAGTGTGTGTACTGTTCCCCTACTGGAAAATCATATTCATTTGCTGCTGCTATCCTGGAATTATGTCACTGGACAAAGCCTTCGCTGCTGCCCTGTGAATATTAACTCTATTTCTGTTGGTAAATGTACCTCATCTTGTAGAAGAAGTCTTGCAGAATTTGGAGAAGTCGAGGAGGAAGAGAGCTCGTCAAGTGTTGTCATCTTCCTATTCGGAATCATCATAATTTTTTGTACATGAACTTCCCTGCCAGATATATACTTAGCTATAGTCTCCGACGTTCCGACAGATTTCAAATCTCGCGCACACGCGACAGGTAGGTCAGGTGGTCTACCTACCCGCCGCTGGGTGGCGGGCGTATGAACCAATCTATCTCTCCAGCCAGATTTTTTTCTGTCGCTGAAGCGATAACAACTGTTGTCGTTTCTTCCGATATCTTCTTCATTTCTCGCTTGCCTGGAGATTGATTTGAACATTTTGGTGACGTATTCGCTCTATGTTGGCTTGGCATACGCTGATTGTGGACCGTTATTGACTTTTGCGCTGGATTTCCTGTAGAATGTCTGATTTTGATTCTGTTTCCAAAACTCCGGTTTTGTTAGAGTATGTGTGACCGATGGATGTAAGGTGAGGTTACCGAAAAGCTGCGGTGGACCCTCACACTTTCTGTGTTAAATGTAGGGGGGGGAATGAATGTTCGTTTAGTAACCCGTGTCAAGAGTGTGAGGTTTTGAACGAAGATGAATATAAGGCTCTTTCTTCTTATATTAGGAAACTTGAAAGGGATGAGGGTACGTAAAGCTTCTTCAAGGAGCTCGAGCAGGTCGAGAATGAGGTGAGAATGAAACTAACATTATGTAGTTTTAGAACCTTCCTCCCAGGTCTCAGCTCCTGCTCCCCGCACCGAAGCCGTAGATTCGTCTTCGGAGGCGGCGGCCTCAAAAGCTTCCTTGTGGTTCTAAGAAGACAAGAATCTTCGTACTGAGCAAGGTAAGAGTGTCAGTGATGATAATGCAGTGTACCCGTGATGTGGAGGGTGCGTCTGACCGGCTCCTTAGTGCCTCCAGGCCTAGACCTCTTCCAGACTCCCCAGTTCCAGTGGAGGAGGAAAGTCGAAAGCCGCAGGAGGGCTAGGGAGAGCCCCCACCGTCAGCGTCCCCTCGGCAGATCCTGAAGTTCGCTCCCAGGCTGCCTTGGATCGTAAGAAGAAGAATATTCTTCGCCAGTGTTTTTCGTCATCTCTTCTCCTTCGCGAAGCGTGGGTGGGAGCTCTAAGGAGGCGTCACGCCCGTTGAAGAGGGCTGCGGAGGCTCCCTTCAGTACGTTAGCGTCCAGCCCAGAAGACTTTTCTGATGTAGCTTCCTTGCAAGCAAAGAAGCCTAGGAGATCCGGTGATCGCCCCTCCTTCTCCCCGCGCCTCGCGCTGAGCTTGCTTCGGAAGAAGATCCTGGGGACTCTCCTTCTTGAGTACTAGCGGGCCTACAAAGCTCAGATCACAGCCTTGGCGGACTCCTTGGCATCGAGATCGCGTAGAAGGAAGGATTTGTCTCTCCCGATCAAGAGATCGAAGCGCGTTTCGTCGGAAGAGCGCTCTCCTTGTAATCGGCGTTCTCCTTCTTTTGAGGATTCTTCTACTCATCGTAACATTTCACGAGAGGAACACCACTCCCGCTCGGAGGTGTCGAGACGCCATTCGACGGATAGGCGCTCCTTGGACTATGAAGATATTTCCTCAAATCGGATTCCTGCCTCGGGTAGACGCTCAGCCCCTTCTGTTTCTCCTCTTCTAGAGTTCGTGCAAGAAGAGAGAGTCGCTCAGGTCATAGAAGACTTGGTTCGTCGTCGCCGTCTCTTCTTTCTTCTCCTCGTCTTCTCAGAGAACCTAGGGAATACCCTTCTGAAAGTAGGCGCACTTCTCCTTCCGACTACTATAGTCGGGTGTCGGATAACGTGACTGGTAGGCGCTCATCGCATGGAGTTCGCTCCTCACCTGTAAGACATCAAGAGTCTAGTAGGAGCCCTGCTCCTGGTAAGCGTCATTCTTTTAGTAGCTGTTCGCCTGGAGAAAGACACCTTGATCCTCGGTTTGCTTCGTTCTCCTAGTAGGCGCTCTTCGCTTCTCGAGACTCCCTACTCCTCATCGGTCTCCTCTTGCTAGAAGTCAAGAACGCCTCAAGCGCCCTGCTTCTGTTAGGGCCGCTCGGAGCCCTTACAGACGTTTCTCCCCTCGGTAAGGACCAAGATCTCGCCGAACGCCCTGTTGTCCGTTTAGCGCTCGAGCGTAGCAAGCCGCTCTCCGCTTCGGAGGCTAGCCATCAAGAGCCTCTCGAGCGCCCTGCTCCTGAAAGGCGCACTATTTTTAGCAACGTTTCGCCGCTTGGTAGGCGCCAGGATTCCACTAAGCGCCCTGTAACAGATAGGCGCTCGGCGCCTAGTAGCCGCTCTCTCACGATCGGTCGCCAGGATCTTAGCAGGCGCTCTCCCTCTCGTAGTTTCCCTAGGGATAGACGTGGTCTTTCTAGAGAAAGGAGTCCTTCCTCTTTTGATGTTAAGAGTTTGTCTGCACTTAGGAAGGAATGCGAGTTTAGACAAGAATTTTCGGATAAGCGTCCGTCTTTTACAACTCGTCGTTCTCCTGTACGCCGCTCTACTTTGGAATCTTCTCCTCATTTCAAGACGTTTGTCTCCTTCATCGCACTGTACCCCAGCTAGGAAATCATCTAAGGATTCTCATAAGGATCCTCATCCTCGTTCTCCTCTTCCTCGTTCTCCTCTTCAAGAAGACCAGGAAGCCTCTGAGGAAGAAACTAATACATCGGCAGCAGTTTCTTCGTACAAGAAGCTCACAGAGCTTCTCCTTCAGGAGTTCGGAGAGTCTTTGAGCCCTACTGCTCCTCCTTCTCCACACTCGTTGTTCTCCACAGCGAAAGCAACGAAAGGATCTTCGTGTGTGAGAATGAAGCCGACTCTTTCTATGAAGAAAGCGCTCAAGAGTTTCGGTTCATGGATGCGCACTAAAAGGAAGGAACGGGTAAAACAATGTTTGCCTTCCCTCCGTCGAAGCTTTCAGGAAGGACAGGATTTTGGTATGAGACAGGAGAACCCTTGGGACTGGGCCTTCCGTCGTCAGCTGACCGCAGATTTTTCGCACTAGTAGAACGCCACTAGAAGATCAGCTTTGAATTCGGCCAGAACAAACGTGGGCAATGAATGAAATGGATCACATTCTAAAAGGCATGTTAGAGTCTTGGAAGTTTTCAACTTTCTCGATTGGTCCCTCGGAGTCCTAGCCAAGAAAACTCAAGGACCGGACACGTTTTCTCCGGAGGATTTGAATTGTGTCCTTATCCTGTATGGATAATCGGTGAGAGATGGGGCCAGCGAAATAGCTTCACTGTTTGGAGCAGGGTCTTGAAGAAAAGATCAGTATTTTGCTCATTTTTAACAAAGTCGGTCTCACATGCTCAGAGATCGTCTTTGCTTTTTGCCCCTCTCTCTACACAGCTGTTTCCTAAACACCTGGTTCAAGACATTTCGAAGGCTCTCTCTGCCAAGCTACGCAGGACCTTCTAGCACAGTCTGCAAGGAAACCCGCGCCCTACCTTCCAGACTAAGACAAAGAAAGCTAAGCCGACCTCTCAGGAACCCTTTCGAGGGGCATCTACCTCTAGATCCTCTTCGTTCAGAGGTCGGAAACCAAACAGAAGAGGGAGGACTTTTACGAAGTCAATCAAACCTCCCAAGTAAGACTCAAGTCCTTCAGACAACTGGTAGGCGCCAGGCTTTTTACAGTTTGCAGAAGTCCTGGGCCCAGAAAGACGCAGATGCCTGGACCCTGTCAATTTTGAGGAAGGGCTATCTAATCCCGTTCTCTTCGAGCCTCCTCCCTTGACGAATACCCCGAGGGAGTTGACGGCCAGATACAGGGGGGACCCCATCATGAATCAAGCCCTCCGACTAGCGGTAGATCAGATGCTGGAAAAGGAGGCGATCGAACTAGTGGCAGATCATCTTTCGGCAGGCTTTTACAACCGCCTGTTCCTAGTTTCCGAAATCCTCAGGGGGATGGAGACCGTGTTGGATGTAAGCGCCCTGAACTTCTTCGTCGAAAAGAAGAAGTTCACGATGGAGACCACTGCCTCGGTGTTAGCAGCACTCCGTCCAGGGGACTGGATGGTGTCCTTGGACTTACAGGACGCTTACTTCCACGTACCAATCCATCCTTCCTCGAGGAAGTTTCTAAGATTCATGATGGGGGGAAGAATCTTCCAATTCAGGGCCCTGTGTTTTTGGCCTCTCCACGGCCCCCCAAGTCTTTACGGCCATCATGAGGAATGTGGCACAATGGCTTCACCTGGAAGGGGTGAGGATTCGCTCTATCTCGACGATTGGCTTATAAGGGCCAATTCCAGAGATCGTTGTCTGAAGGACTTGAAGAAAACCCTGGATTTGACTTATTCCTTAGGACTTCTGGTCAATCTGCAGAAGTCAAGTCTGATTCCCGCTCAAGAGTGCGTTTATCTGGGGATCCGGATGAACTCTCTGAGTTTTCGGGCTTTTCCGTCACAGGAGAGGATAGCCAGGGGACTCGAAAAGTAACAACCTTCTTAGGGAAAGAGTATGCCACAGTGAGGGAGTGGATGAGTCTGCTGGGACGCTCTCCTCACTGGAGCAATTTGTTTTCCTAGGAAGGTTGCACTGAGACCGCTCCAATTCTTTCTTCATCGGAATTGGAGTCGTCCTTCTCAGGATTTGAAGTTCTCCCTGTCAATTACTCGTCAAATCAAGAAGGAGTTAGCATGGTGGGCGGATCCCGAACAAGTTCTCCGCAGGGACTGCCTCTTCAATCCCAGAAACCCAGCCTGGTGTTGTTCTCCGATGCGTCGGAAACAGGTTGGGGGCAACTCTGGGAACCAAGGAGGTGTCCAGGAACCTGGATGGGGGACCAGTCTTCCTGGCACATCAACAGGAAGGAACTAATAGCCCGTGTGGCTTGCTCTGAAGGAGTTCGAGTCAGATGTGACAGGAGCAGTTGTGCAAATAAACTCGGACAACACCACGGCTCTGGCATACATCAGAAACAGGGGGGGACGCTTCCTTATCTCTCTGTACGAACAGCAAGAGATCTTCTTCTGTGGACAGAAGAAAGGGGGATAAAACTTCTCACCAGATTCGTACAGGGAGAAAGGAATGTAAGGGCAGATCTCCTCAGCAGGAAAGATCAGGTCCTTCCCACAGAGTGGACTCTGCACCAAGATGTTTGCCAGACCTTTGGAAGTTGTGGGGCAGGCCTCTCTTAGACCTGTTTGCAACTTCAAAAAACAAAAGACTGGATCTGTATTGCTCTCCCATCTCGGATCCAGGAGCAATAGGGATAGACGCTCTCCTACTCGATTGGAAAGGACTCGATGTATACGCGTTTCCCCCCCTTCAAGATTCTGGGTTGACGTTAAAAAAGTTCGCAGAGTCAGATTCCGCGAGGATGACTTTGATAGCTCCCTTTTTGGCCAGCACAAGATTGGTTCACAGAGGTGCTGGAAGGCTAGTGGATTTTCCAAGATCGCTTCCTCTAAGGAGCGATCTACTCAGACAGCCCCACTTCGACAGGTACCACAAAAACCTCCCCGCTCTCAGTCTGACTGGCTTCAGACTGTCCCAGAAACTGGTCAGAAGCGAAAGGCTTTTCGTCAGCAGCTGCTAAGGCAAATCGCTAGAGCGAGGAGGGTCTTCCACAATTACGAGTGTACCAATCGAAGTGGGATGTCTTAGAAGATGGTGCAAGAGGAATAACGTTTCCTCTTCCAGTACCTCTGTGAATCAAATTGCAGACTTCTTTTTATTCTTAAGACAAGAATGTGGGCTTAGTCGTTTCGACGATTAAAGGCTATCGTAGTATGTTGGCGAATGTCTTCAGGCACAGAGGCCTCAACTTATCGGAAGATAAGGACATACAGACCTTATTAGGTCGTTTAATACAACGAAAATGCAGTATCCTAAGACACCTAGCTGGAATTTGGATGTAGTCCTTCAATTCCTTGGGTCCTCTAGGTTTTGAACCCCCTAATTCAGCCTCATTCAGAGACCTTACCAGGAAGACTCTGTTTTTGATGGCTCTAGCTTCCGCCAGAAGAGTGAGTGAGCTTCAGGCGATTGATGGTAATGTGGGTTTTTAAGGAGGACTCTCTCATTTGCTCTTTCCTTCCTGGTTTTCTTGCAAAGAATGAGAACCCATCAAGTCCATGGCCCAAGAACTTCGAGATTCGTGGGTTATCTTCTTGGTAGGAGAAGAACCCGAGAGAACTCTTTGCCCAGTGAGAATGGTGAAATACTACCTTAGAAGAAAAGAGCAACTGAAAGCCAACCGAGAGGTCCTGTGGTGTTCAGTAAAAGACCCTACTCGTCCATTGTCGAAGAACGCATTGTCCTTCTTCTTGAGAAGCCTCATCAAAGAAGCACACGGATCCTGCAGAGAAGAACATCTTAGGCTTCTTAAAGTGAAAGCACACGAAGTGAGAGCCTAGCAACTTCTCTTGCTTTCAACAAGAATAGTCCGTGCGAAATCTGATGGAGACAACATTCTGGAGATGTCAGTCAGTGTTCGCGAACCACTACTTACGTGATGTGAGAATCACTTACGAAAATGCTTCGCCTTGGCCCGTACGTATCTGCGGATTCAGTGCTGGGGCAGGGAGCTGGAACTCATCCTGTTTAGTAGTATAAATTTTTCCCCCTTGTATTTGTTGTTGTGGTTGCCTTAAAGAGGATGCATGAAGGCATCTCTTTAGGTCGTAATACTAATCTTTAGTAGTTTGGTTAGGTGGTCTGATGAGTGTGGCTCCTTGCAGTAGTAGTGGTTAGGACCTGTTAAGATAGGGACGAACTCCCTTTAACAGGATCCGACTTGGATTCTACCACACAAAGGGATCACATATCCCAGTGGTAGATCCGAGAGTCTTTCAGCATCAGGTCACGTCCTAGCTGTAGCTCTCCAGGCACGCAGACTCAGAGATAATATCAATGAAAGTCTTCTCGCCTGAACAGGTAAGAACCAAGGTTATTTATATCCTACAACATCAGTTGTTTCTTATCTCTCTTATTACTAGCTGTCTCTTACCCTCCACCAAGGGTGCCAATCAGCTAAGTATATATCTGGCAGGGAAGTTCATGTACAAAAATGATATTGTTAAACTACAATAAAGTTTTGTACATACTTACCTGGCAGATATATACGTCTAATGGCCCACCAGCCTCCCCTCAGGAGACAGGTGAAAGAGAAAAAATCTGGCTGGAGAGATAGATTGGTTCATACGCCCGCCACCCAGCGGCGGGTAAGGTAGACCACCTGACCTACCTGTCGCGTGTGCCGCGAGATTTGAAATTCTGTCGGAACGTCGGAGACTATAGCTAAGTATATCTGCCAGGTAAGTATGTACAAAACTTTATTGTAGTTTAACAATATCATTTTTTTCATCCTGCACCCCTTTGACTTCTAATGCTCTCTGCCAAGAAGGAGGAAGATAGTCTCTCCCCCCTAAAGATCTCATCAAGGGACTTCTAAGTGTCTGCCTCCTGGAACTGAAGGAGGAAGTTGGGTCTTCCGCTGGCTCGCCTGTTCCTTCGGGAAAAGGAACCGTCACGCTGTCCCCAGGGCCTAGCATGTTGGGAACCGTTGAAGCGCAAACTTCGGTTTCGCACTTCTTGCTGCTAGTCCTAGAGGTTCTGCCCTCCCCTAAGAGTAGTTCCATGTCGTTCGTGAGTTTCCCCTAATGTACGTAAATATACGGAATCGTGTGTATTTAGAGTTGGTGACGCTGCGTTTGCTCACCGTCACGACTCAGGCACAGAGTGGAAGAAAGGAGTGAGTTGCTCAGGTGACTCATGCCTTGTCGGTGATCGCTCTCGCGGTGATTGCTCGTATCAAGGGTTGACGTGACGGTCCCACGGGACCATCCACCAAGTGAGACCAATAGGGGGTCCCTCATTCAGTCCCTCTTGAGAGTTTTGGCCCCGACGAGGACTTGAATGCGTCAGAGGACGTACCGACCCTCTCCAGTCAACCTCACACAGACCATGGTCCCGCTCGTGTGACCGACCGGTCTCTGGTGGCGGCAAACGGGGAAAGCGTTTCTCCAGGACGATAATGCTTTTCTAGACTTGCGTCGCAGCCATCACCACAGGTTGATGGCTGCCTGCGACTCGCTTCTGCTAGTTCTGGTGGCAAGGGGCGCGAGAGCATCCAATCTTCCTCACCTTTTCCCTCTACTTCCTATGGCTACACCAGGAGGGGTGAGGTGAATAGGAGGAATTCTGCAGAGTGCTCTCCCTAGGGATTCAGCATCGGGGACTACGTTCCTGGAAGGATCTTAGGGTCCCACCTGCTGTACGTTCACATCATTGAGGAAGGATCTGTCAAATCTGGAGACAATGATCTCCCTGGCTTTTTCTGTTCTTTGGATGGATTTCAATTCACAGTCCCCTATGGGTTCTTGCATTTTGGGAGCCTCGAGTGCATATTCTGTTGAATTGTACCCTCATTCCAGTTTTGAATGCTTGCATTTAGGACTGGTTTTTATGCCTGTTCCTCCTCAACTGACGAAATTCGGAGATCTCACCGAGCGCTTAAATTCTTTGGCATTTCTAGCACTCTCCGAGTGTTTTGGTCTTCTATGATCTGCAAACACTTGGGCAAGATGAGAATTCCTAATAATTGTTACTGCAATACCCAGAAATCTCGCCGAATGCCTTGGAATTTCTGGCATTCTGAAAGTGTTGTGGTTTTCTATTAATTTCCAAACGCTTGGGTGAGACAGACATCCCTGGTAACTGTTATTACAAAAATTTGGAGTCTCGCTAAGCCATTGAATTCCTTGGAATGTCTGGTGTTCACAGAGTGATTTGGTTGTCTGTGATTTCCAAACACGGGCAACGGGCATTCCCGATAATTATTACAATAATCGGGGGTCTCCCCGAGCACCTGGATCCCTTGGTTTCGCTGGCGCTCACCAAGTGCTCAACTTTATCGTATTGCTGAGTACCAGGGTGAGACAAGGCTCGCCCAATTATTGTCTTACAAGAGTCGTGTTCTTTTGCCAAGCGTGGGAATTCTTATGAATTCTAGCGCTGGCTGAGCGCTCACTATCTCGAGTGCTTGGATAGAGAGACAAGCCTTTATTAGTACATATGAGTTCGTTCTTCAGTCTGGTTTGGAGTTATGCACAGCTGGGAACTGCATGCAACACCTTCTATTGAACGGTCAAGCACTGTCCTCGTGTCTTGGACCTTAGGGTCCGAACACATAGGACAGCAGACACAAAATCCCTCTTTATTCTTCTTGGAGCTCACTCGACTCGGCTCGACCAGACGGCTCTGCCGAGCCGAGTGCTCGGCTCTAACGAATGAACTCTCTGCTCTTGATTGGTGCGGTTCCTTGCCATGACATAGCACCCTCCCTTCCCGTGTTGCAGCAAGTTTTTCATGGAGGTCATCGTCTTTCATCTTCGTCATCTGATGCCTCCTAACCTCCCTCGTCGAAGGCTTCCACAACCTAAGAAGAGGAAGGTAATTCTGCCCCCTAAGGAGTCTTGCCTTGAGACTTCTAAGGGTCTGGATCCTTTCCCTGGGGAGGGAGCAATTGGTTGTCTCTTCAGCTCACCTGCTCCTTTCGGAGTGGGAATCTGGATGTTATCCCCAGAATATAGTGTCTTGGGAGCCCCAGGAGTTCGAACCCAGGTTCATTCTCTTGTCTCTGGTTCCAAGGGTGTTGCTCATGGAACCAGGGCTGCGCTGGGTACTCGTATATGGGTCTCTCCAAGTGTACAACCTCCAAGAGAGGTTGTGCAACCACAGTTAGTGATAGGTAGTCTTCTCTCCATCAATATAGTGGCGCAGGGCGAGAGAAGGGGCTGAGCCGCATTGGTGGCTCAGACCCACCTTTGAAAGCCAGGAATGGCTATTCTTCAGGTGCCAAGATCAATGTCGCTGTTCCTTGGGACAAGGCATCTGAAGGAGATAGGAGGAGGTCCTCTGTGAAGTCCTTTTCATGAGGTTTGATCACGGAGAAGATTGATGCGTAGCAAGACGTGGCAAATTCTCGCCAGCTTTTACTGACGTCTGCAGTATTCTGTTCCTTTGCACCTTCCCCAGCGGCCTCTGCGATGATGCAGTATGACTTTCTTTAGACAATCTGAGTTTTGTCTTCTAATATACATTTTGTTCATGACACTTACTGCCGAGATATATATATAGCTGTATTCTCTGACGACCGACAGAATTTCAAAACTCCCGGCAAACGCAGTGGTCGGCTAGGTGGTTAGTACCCATTCCCGCCGCTGGGAGGCGGATACCGGGAACCATTCCCATTTTCTATTCAGATTTTCTTCTGTCGCCGGTCGTAAAAAACATCTGTTTACAGACCTCCGCTTAGGATTTCGAAAACTTCATTGTCACTTGAGTATTTTGGATTGTCTTTTGGTTTCGGACTTGGCTTGAGTGATTTGGCATACGCTATTGTGGTTTGGATTTTGATTTTGGCTTTGATTTTTCTTAGAATTGAGATGTCTGGATCTAGTTCTACTAGTTTCAGGGTGTGTGGTGTAGAAGAATGTAAGGTGAGGCTACCAAAAGCCTCGGTAGATCCTCACACAGTGTGTGTGAATTGTAGAGGGCATGTTTGCTTGTTGGATGATAGGTGCAAAGAATGTGAAGTGTTAACTGATGTCGAATGGAAGGCGTATGAATCTTACATTCGTAGACTTGAGCGTGACAGAATTAGGAGGTCTTCCTCCAGGAGTGCTTCTGTTAAAAGTCAAAGTAAAGTTGCTCAATCTAACATAAATGTAGAACATGCTACGCATAACCCTATAATTTCTCCTTCAGATAAGGAAGTGATTGTTACCGAAGGGAATGCCCTTTCTACCATTTTATTTTAGAATCGATTCGAACCTTGAATCGAAAATGAAAGTGCTACAATCTAATGTGCAAAAGTGTAGTGATAATGTTAGTGCCCCTAGTGAAGTGGAGGGCGTCAGATCGGTCCTATAATGCCTCCAGGTTGAGACCTCTGTCGGACTCCCAGAACACAGGGAATGGACATGTCGAAGGCCGAAGGAGGTTACGGGAATTAAACACCGGTCTGGCTGGCGTCCCTTCGGCCAGATCCTGAAGACGCATCCCAGGCTGCCAAAGATCGCGCGCAAGCTCGAATCTTGAAGGAATGCTTCTCTTCCTCCGAGACGTCCTCACCTCACCGTGGGTGGGAATCTCGGAAGACCTCTCCGACTGAGAGTGGTAAGGAAGACGTAAGGTGTCGCACAAGCGGCCATCGTCTTTCTCGCCCTCTTAGGAAAGGTCTTACGGAAGAGTACGCAGCCTCTCCAAGTGAGAGTGGTAAGGAAGACGTAAGACGTCGCACTGGCGGCCATCGTCTTTCTCGCCCTCTTAGGAAATGGTCTTACGAAGAGTACGCAGCCTCTCCAAGTGAGAGTGGTAAGGAAGACGTAAGACGTCGCACTGGCGGCCATCGTCTTTCTCGCCCTCTTAGGAAAGGTATGATGGAAGGAGGACGCTTCATCGGGAGATCGAGAGTGTCCTCCGCCTCGATTTACGCTTCGGTCTTCTCAGGAAGACTTCGAAGACAGTATCCCCCCGCACACAGAGATTTAGGACGCTTTCTGAGCGTCCTGATTCGAGTCCGGGGAGAGAAGGAAGAAGGCGTCCCTCGCCCATCTTCTTCTCAAAGGTTCAGTTCCATCATATGGTTCTTCACCATCAAAAAAGACTCTCGAAGCGATTCGTCAACAGTTGGATAAGTTTTTCGCCAAAGAAAGAGAAAGATCACGTTTAGCGTAAAAAAGATCTTTGGCTACCCGTCAAGAAATCTAGACGTTCTCCTGCGGCTTCTCTTCGTTCTTCGTCTTCGTCTGATCCGTCGCCTTCTAGACCTCATCGACTCAATCAGGAACGCGCAGCAGTCCTGCTGAGAGAGTCTCTAGAAGTATTGGCGGTAAAGAAAAAAGACAATAGGTGCTGCACAGGCGGCCGCGTCGTCTTTTCCCAGAGTCGTAAGAACGTTCAGAAGGATCGCTCAGAAATAAAATTGGGAGGAATTGATCTTGACTTACAGGAAGAGAATATTCAACAAAAACAAACGCTTTGCTAACCAGGACGCTCGTAAGGACGCTTCTCGGACGCTCGGGTCGGAAACGTCGGCTGGAGAGACTTCAGACCCACGATATTAGTTCAGAAGAAGGATATGAAGATGAATATGGAGGACGTTTTTGAGGACGCGAGGCGTAGTGCTAGTAAGGACGCTCGTCGTCCTCCATATCAGTACGCGGTCCAGCCCTTTCCAGTGACGCTTTCCAGGACGCAAATGAGGACGCTTTCCAGACGCAAATGAGACGCTTTACCAGGACGCAAATGAGGACGCTTTCCAGGCGCAAATGAGGACGCTTTGAGGGCGCTAGGCGTCGATGCATAAAGTCACCCTGAGAAGAAGAACAGGTCGCTAGTCAGAAGGTTAAGCGCCATATGCTTCAAGGTAGTAGGAACTACAATCATCAGTGCTCGTCAAGAGAAATCGTATGACGTCAGTTTTGGAAAATTCGGAGAGAAGGTCAAGGTTAGGGGAACATAGCAGACTCTCCTCTTCAAAATTGATTTCAAACACAAAACCTACGGTTCGAAAGGGAGGTGAAACTTTGGTTTCTTCTCGTTCAATGCAGAATAAGGCTATGTCTCCATTAGAAAATAAATCGTCAAGCGAGGCTGTTTCGGAAGAGGAGGAGGATCCTACAACCTCATCCTCTGTGGATTAGTAAGACTTTGACTCGTCTTTTAAAAGATTTGTTCCCGAGAAGTTCCGAGCTCCAGTTCCTCTCTCTCCACCTTCGCAACTAACCTCTTCGAAGCAAGGAAGACTCCAAATTTTGTCAAAATGGCCACCTCGCTCTCGACTAAAAGGGCTTTTAAAGAATCCATGATTGGATGGAATCCAAAAGACAAAGGCAAGACTTCTTTTGCACTTCCCCCCACAGGCTTTAGTGGAAGATCGGGGAATAGTGGTACGAGACAGAAGAGGAAGCATGGTTGAGAATCCCCGCTTCCGCCCAAGGGGATTTCGCCAACTTAGTGGAAGCTCCTAGAAGATCTTACCTGGCATCAGCGAAAGTTTCGTGGACAATGTCGGAGATAGATCACCATCTCAAAGGCCTTTATAAAACTTTGGAAGTTTTTAACTTTCTAGATTGTGTTTTGGGTTTGGGCGTCTTGGATGTTCAGTCTAGAAGCCCAGATTCCATCTCATTGGAGGACTTAGCGAGTATTTTGTCATGCATGGACAGAGCAGTAAGAGATGGCTCCGACGAACTGGCATCACATTTTGCGTCGGGAGTCCTGAAGAAACGCGCACTCTTCTGTAGCTTCACAGCTAAGTCAGTGTCGCCAGCGCAAAAAGCAGAATTGTTGTTCGCTCCCTTTTCTGCTCATCTTTTCCACAATCGATGGTAAAGGATTTATCAGTAAATCTCCAAGAACGAGCGACGCAGGACTTATGTCTCGGTCTTCGAAACGTCCTGCCTGATCAGATGTCTTCAAGAACCACGCAAGCTTCTAGGAAGAATTATAAGCCCTTTCGTGGAAGAGCTCTTCAAGAGTGCTGCTCGAGGGAGGAGTTTCCCTAGGGGCAGAGCCCCCTCAAAAACAGGGGAAAGAAATGACTTTTCGGGCCCTCCAGACACCAGTCGGGGTGAGACTCGCTCTATTCGCCGAAGCATGGAGGATAAGAGGGGCGAACTCTTGGTCACTCGAAGTGATCGAGAAAGGTTACAAAATCCCGTTTCTATCGAAACCACCATTAAGCATAGAACCAGTAGACCTTTCGCCCTCTTATCAGGATTCAAAGCAACAGATCTTATTAGACCTTTGGATCAGATGTTGGAAAAGAGAGCAGTAGAAAGAGTCGTGTCACGGAACTCTCCAGGCTTCTACAACAGGCTTTCCTTGTTCCGAAGCACTCGGGAGGATGGAGACCTGTCCTAGACGTAAGCAGGCTGAATCTTTTTGTAAGGAAAATAAAATTCAAGATGGAAACTGCACAGTCTGTTTTAGCTTCCCTGAGACCAGGAGATTGGATGTGTCCTTGGGATCTCCAAAGATGCCTATTTCCATGTTCCGATACATCCTCGGTCCAGGAAGTTCCTCAGATTCGTTCTGAAAGGACAGGTCTTCCAATTCAGAGCTCTCTGTTTCAGGCTGAGTACAGCCCCTATGATATTCACGCTTCTGATGCGAAAGAAGATGTAGTCAAGATGGCTCCATCTCTCTATTTAGACGATTGCTGATCCGGTCCACGTCAAGGTAACAGTGTCTGGAGGACCTACATACGACATTACAGCTGACGAAGGACCTGGGCCTTCTTGGGGTCAACTTCGAGAAGTCCCATCTGATTCCCACAACAGTCCATCGTGTATCTGGGGATTCAGATGGATTCAGTGGCTTTTCAAGCATTTCCATCCATAGAACGTCAGCTAAAATGCTTAGAGAAAGTATCGGTCTTCTTAGAGAAGGAAATATGCTCGGCGAGGGAATGGATGAGTCTGCTGGGACCATTTCCTCGCTGGAGAAATTTGTTTCTCTGGGAAGGCTGCACCTCAGACAGCTTCAGTTTTTCCTAGCAGACAACTGGAAGAACAAGAAAGACCTAGACGAGATTTGAGAATCCCTCAATCGATCAAAGAGCATTTGAAGTGGTGGTCTGATCCCGTCAAGCTATCGGAAGGGATGTCCCTCAAAGTTCTGAGCCCAGACCTAGTGTTGTTCTCAGACGCGTCCATGACGGGCTGGGGAGCAACACTGGGGGAGGAAGAAGTGTCAGGCCTCTGGAGAGGGGAACAGAGGTCCTGGCACATAAACCTCAAGGAGCTAGAGGCGATTCGTTTGGCACTTCAATGCTTCGAGTCGAGGATTGTGGGACGAATTGTACAAGTCAACTCGGACAACACCACGGCGCTCGCATATCTCAAAAAACAGGAGGAACTCTATCTCGCTCCCTGTTCAGGATAACGAGGGAAATTCTTACTTTGGGCGAAGCTGAGAAATGTAACGATTCTAACGAGGTTCGTTTCAGGACAGCAGAACGTTCGTGCGGATCTCCTCAGCCGTCGACATCAAATGCTTCCAAACGAATGGACTCTCCATCCAGAGATCTGCAAGGAGTTGTGGAAACTTTGGGACGCCCACTGGTGGACCTCTTCGCGACAGCAAAAACGAAGAGGCTTCCTATTTACTGCTCTCCGGTTCTAGACCCAGGAGCAATAGCAATAGACGCCATGCTTTTGGAAGTTGGAAGGGGATGGATCTCTACGCCTTTCCTCCATTCAAACTCCTGGGAGAGGTAATAAGGAAGTTTGCGGCGTCGGAAGGAGCAAGAATGACGTTGATCGCCCCCTTTTGGCCTGCAAGCGACTGGTTCACAGAGGCCATGTCATTTTTGGTAGATTTCCCAAGGACACTTCCAGAAAAAATCGATCTACTCAGACAGCCCCACTTCGAGAGGTATCACGGAAACCTCTCCGCTCTGAGTCTGACTGCATTCAGACTATCCAAAAGTTGGCCAGAGCGAGAGGTTTTTCAAGAATTGGTGGCAAGAGCTATTGCCAGCGCTAGAAGAACATCTTCCCAAGCTGTCTACCAATCGAAGTGGGCTGTCTCAGAGGTTGGTGTAGAAGGCAAAATATTTCTCCTCCACGACCTGTGAGCCAGATTGCTGATTTTCTCTTACATCTTAGAGAGATAGACAAACTTTCAGTGTCAACGATTAAAGGCTACAAAAGTATGCTATCAACGGTCTTTCGACACAGAGGCTTGGATTTATCAAATGATAAAGATCTTCACGATCTATTGAGGTCCTTTTGAAACATCAAAAGCTCCACGAGACAAGATTCCCTCATGGAATTTAGATGTTGTCTTAAAGTTTTTAATGTCAGCCCCATTGAGCCTGCATGCACGCTGCCTCTTTGAAAGATGTAACTAGGAAAGCTATTTTCCTAACCGCTGTTTGGCAACAGCTAAGAGGGTTAGCGAAATCCAAGCTATGAGTAAACAGTGGGTTTCAGAGAACACAATGCGGTGTGTTCGCTGAGCCCCTCGTTCTTAGCGAAGAACGAAAACCCATCCAACCCCTGGCCTAAAAGCTTGATATCAAGGGTTATCAGAGTTCGTT
>NC_061101.1:43969413-44019133 GCF_015104395.2 Macrobrachium nipponense
GCAATAAAAATGCAGTTTACGGAGTTTCTAATACACCCAATGCATTAAAAATGATATTGTTAAACTACAATAAAGTTTTGTACATACTTACCTGGCAGATATATACTTAGCTATAGTCTCCGACGTTCCCGACAGAATTTCAAATCTCGCGGCACACGCGACAGGTAGGTTAGGTGGTCTACCTTACCCGCCGCTGGGTGGCGGATGTACAACCAATCCCGTAAGCTTGTCAGATTTTTCTCTTCCACCTGTCTCCTGAGGGGAGGCTGGGTGGGCCATTAATCGTATATATCTGCCAGGTAAGTATGTACAAAACTTTATTGTAGTTTAACAATATCATTTTTGTACATGAACTTCCCTGACAGATATATACTTAGCTGATTGGCACCCTTGGTGGAGGGTAAGAGACAGCTCAATAATACAGGTAATACGGGAAACAACTAATGTTGTAGGATATAACAACCTTGGTTCTCACCTTTCAGGATGAAGACTTCATAGATACTATCTCTGAGTCTGCATTGCCTGGAGAGCTACAGCTAGGACGTGACCTGATGCTGAAAGACTCTCGGATCTACCACTGGGATATGTGATCCCCTATTGTGGTAGAATCCAAGTCGGATGCTGTTAGAGGGACCTTGTCCGCTTACCTAACAGATCCTTACCACTACCTCTGCAAGGAGCCAAAACCCACCAGACCACCTAACCAAAATACAAAGGGTTAATATTACAACAAAAAGAGGTGCCGCCTGCAAACCTTCTTTCAGGGGACAACCAAAAAAACAAACAATATAAAAATATGGGTAAAACATAGAAAAAATTTACACAGGATAAGTTTCAGCTCCCTGCCCCAGCACCGAATCCGCCGATACGAAAGGACCCAAGGCGAAGCATTTATCATATGTGATTTTCACATCACGTAGGTAGTGGTTTGCGAAAACCGATTGGCATCTCCAAAAAGTCGCCTCCATCAAGTTTCGCACAGACATATTTTTTCTGAATGCAAGCGAAGTTGCGATGGCTCTCACCTCGTGAGCTTTCACTTTCAGTAGTCTAAAATGATCTTCCGTTACAGGCAACATGTGCCTCTGTAATAATGCTTCTCAGAAAAAAGGAAAGAGCATTCTTCGACATGGGCCGAGTGGGATCCTTTACGGAGCACCAAAGTACATCTTGATTAGCCTTAAGTTGTTCCTTCCTCTTAAGGAAAATACTTCATAATCTCATAGGGCAAAGAGTTCTTTCAGGCTCTTCCCCTACTAGAAAAGATAAACTACGAACTTCAAAGCTCCTGGGCCAAGGGCGTGATGGGTTTTCATTCTTTGCAAGGAAACTTGGAAGAAACGAACACACCATAGAATCTTCCTTAAACCCTACATTGCCCTCAATAGCTTGGAGCTCACTCACTCTTTTAGCTGTAGCTAGGGCCAAAAGGAATATAGCCTTCTTCGTCAAGTCCTTGAAAGAGGCTAAGCCAGGAGGTTCGAATCTAGACGATCCAAGGAATTGTAGGACTACGTCTAGATTCCAGTTCGGTACTACATGAGGACGCTTAATGGTTTCAAATGATCTAATAAGATCAACATGCAGGTCCTTATCATCGATATATTTAAGCCTCTATGTCGAAATACCGCCGCCACATACTGCGGTATCCCTTAATAGTGACACAACCAGATGACATTCTTCCTTGAGGAAAATAAGGAAATCCGCAATTTGGGTCACAGAGGTACTGGAAGAGGAAATGTTCTTCCTCTTGCACCAACGTCTGAAGACATCCCACTTTGACTGGTATACACGCAAGGTGGAAGGTCTCCTCGCTCTTGCGATTGCTTTAGCAGCTGCTGCTGAAAATCCTTTCGCTCTGACCAAACTTTGGACAGTCTGAAACCAGTCAGACTGAGAGCGAGGAGATTTTTGTGGTACCTGTCGAAGTGGGGTTGTCTGAGTAGATCGCTCCTTAGCGGGAGCGATCTTGGAAAGGTCCACTACCTTTCCATTACCTCTGTGAACCATTCTTGGGCCGGCCAAAAGGGCAAGCGATTAAGGTCATTCTCGTTGAATCGGACTCTACGAACTTCTTGATAGTTAGCCCAGGATCTTGAAGGGGGGAAACGCGTAGACGTCGAGTCCGTTCCAGTCTAGAAGAAGAGCATCTATTGCTACTGCCTTTGGATCCGATATCGGAGAGCAGTAAGGATCCAGCCTCTTGTTCTTTGACGTGGCAAAGAGGTCTATGTGTGGCCTGCCCCATAACTTCCACAGGCTCTGGCATACATCCCAGATTAAGGTCCACTCTGTGGGAAGGACCTGATCTTTCCTGCTGAGGAGATCTGCTCTACATTCCTTCCTCTCCCTGCACGAACCTGGTGAGAAGCTTGATTCTCTTTCTTCTGCCCACAGAAGAAGGTCTCTTGCTGTCTCGTACAGGGAGAAGGAATGCTCCCCCCCTGTTTCCTGATGTATGCCAGAGCTGTAGTGTTGTCCGCGTTGACCTGCACTACCGATCTTCTGACTTTGAGCTCGAAAGCCTTCAGAGCCAACCACACAGCCATCAACTCCTTTCTGTTGATGTGCCAGGCTACCTGTCCCCCACCCACCCAGGTACCTGACACTTCGTTGGTTCCAGAGTTGCACCCCACCCATGTCCGACGCGTCGGAGAACAACACCAGGTTGGGGGTCTGTGATTGAAGAGACAGTCCCTTCGCAAAGAGGTTGGGATCTGTCACCATAAGAGATGTTTCTTGATGTCCTGGGATAACGACAGGGAGTACGTCAAATCCTGAGAACGACGACTCCAATTCCGATGAAGAAAGAATTGGAGCGGTCTCAGGTGCAACCTTCCTAGGGAGGAAACGAATTGCTCCAGAGAGGAGAGTGTCCCCAGCAGACTCATCCACTCCCTCACTGTGCATACTTCTTTCCCTAAGAAGGTTGTTACTCTCTCGAATCCTCGGGCTATCCTTTCCTGCGAGGGAAAAGCCCGAAAACTCAGAGAGTTCATCTGTATCCCGAGATACACACACTCTTGCTCGGGAATTAGTGATGACTTCTTGAAATTGACGAGAAGTCCCAAAGCCTTCGTCCAATTCTAAAGTTACTTGTAAGTCCTTCAAACAACGATCTTCTGAATTGGCCCTTATTAGCCAATCGTCGAGGTACATGGATATCCTCACCCCGTTTCAAATGAAGCCATTGAGCCACATTCCTCAAAATCCCCGTGAACACTTGAGGGGCCGGGGCCGTCGAGAGGCCGAAACACAGAGCCCTGAACTGAAAAATTTTCCCCCCCATCATGAATCTGAGAAACTTCCTCGAGGAAGATGGATCGGTACGTGGAAGTAAGCGTCCTGTAAATCCAAGGAAACCATCCAGTCCCCTGGACGAAGTGCTGCCAGCACTGATGAAGGCGTTTCCATCGTGAACTTCATTCTTTTCTACGAAGAAGTTCAGGGCGCTTACATCCAACACCGGTCTCCATCCCCTGAGGACTTCGGAACTAGGAAAAGGCGGTTGTAGAAGCCCGATGAATGATGGTCTGACACTAGTTCGATAGACCCCTTCTCCAGCATCTGATCTACTGCTAGATGGAGAGCTTGATTCATGATGGGGTCTCTGTACCCTGGCCGTCAGTTCCCTTGGGATGGTCGTCAGGGAGGTCTTTCGACGAAAGGGATGAGGTAACTCTCCTCAGAATAGAAAGGGTCCAAGGATCCGCCCCTATTTGGGCCCAGACTTCTGCAAACTCTAAGAGTCTGGCGCCCACCGTTGTTTGAAGGACTTGCAAGTTATTTGGGGGCTTTAACAGACTTGGCGAAAGTCTTACCCCTTCTTGAAGGTCTACGACCTCTAAACGTAGAGGTTCTTGATGAAGATGCCCTCGAAAGGGTTCTCGAACACTTGCCTTTTCTTCTTAGCCTTGGTAGGGAAGGAAGGGCGAGGTTTTCTTGCCGACTGTGCCAAAAGGTCCTGGGTGGCTTTGCCGAAAGTGACCTCGAAATGTCCTGCACTCGATGTTTCGGAACAACTGAGTAGACAGAGGAGCAAACAGCAAAGAAGACCTCTGAGCATGGGAGACCGACTTCGTTAAGAAGGAACAATAAACCGACCTCTTCTTCACGATCCCGGCCCCATAAAGGGAGGCGATTTCACTCGCTCCGTCTCTTACTGACTTGTCCATACAAGACAAAACACACATAAGATCATCTGGTGAAATTGACTCTGGCACTTCAATTTTCTTGGCTAGGACTCCCAACGACCAATCAAGGAAGTTAAATACTTCTAGCACTCTAAACATACCTTTGAGCAAATGATCCAATTCATTCATTGCCCAAGTCGTCTTAGCAGAGTTAAGGGCAGTTCTCCTTGTCGAATCTACCAGCGCCGAAAAATCCGAATCAGCCGAAGACGGTAGACCCAATCCTAAGGGCTCTCCTGTTTCGTACCAGAAAACCAGCGCGTCCTGATAACTTAGAAGGAGGAAAAGCGAACATCGTTTTCCCCGCTTCTCTTTGGAAGCCATCCAGGAACCAGCCAAAACTCCTCAGTGCCTTTTTCATAGAAAGAGTTGGCTTCATCCTCACACAAGAAGAACTCTTCGCTGTCTTCGCCGTTGAAAAAGTGAGTGAGGAGAAGGAGGAGCCGTAGGCGTAAGGGAATCCCCAAAAACTTGTAAAAGTAGCTCTGTAAGCTTCTTGTAAGAAGAGACAGCAGCAGAAGTGTTCGGTTCCTCATCTGAACCTTCTAGGACGTCTTGTCGAGGCGAGCGCGGAAGATCCTTAGGTGACGAAGGGATCCTAGCAGGAGTTGAGCGAGAGGTTGGAGAAGAACGCCTCTCTTAGAAGAGTTCACATCCACTGGAGAACGATGAGAAGATCTGGGAAGTCTACGATGAGACTCCCTCTTCGAGGTATACGGAATCTCAGCCGAAGGAGAGGTAGGGCTCCTACTCGAGAATCCTCGGAAACATCCGCAGGGCGCTTACGAGGAGGCGAGCGCCTACTATACGCTATTGCACCTATCCTGAGGCGAGCGGCTGCCAGGAGAAGAGCGCCTATCGAGAGCAGAGCGCTTGCGCGGCTCTCCATACCTGTCCAGTTGCGTACGATCAACGGAAGTTCGACTGGAAGGCGAAATGCGCCTACTAGGAGAAGGCTGCTTGCGAGACTCTTGACGTCTAACAAGAGGGTAACATTCAGGAGAAGGGCGCTTCAAAACTAACGAGCGCCTACTTGGAGAAGGGCGCTTCCGGGATTCCTGGTGCCTACCAAGAGACAAACGGTCAGGAGAAAGTGCGCCTATAAGCGGGAGAGCGCCTACACGGAGAAGGGCGCTTGAAAGACTCTTGTTGTCTGCCCTTAGGAGAATAATCAGGAGTATGACGCCTTAAAAGAGACGAGCGCCTATTAGGAGAGCTATGTGCAGTAGGCTCTTGGCGCCTACCTTGCGGGGAGCGGCTAACAGTAGGCCGTCTATCATGCACACGACTCCTACCAGAACTCTAGATGCCTGTCAGGAGAGAAGTCACGATCCGATACATCGAGGTGAGTGACATCTGAAGAAGAACGCCTACTTGTATAAGGGCGCCTTCTATAATCTTGAGGCTGCTGAGGAGAAGTCTCACGCGAGGGAGTTGAAGAAATCGCGTGATGAGCAGGTGTAGTGCGCTTACCGGAAGCGGGAATCCAATCTGGAGAAAAAACTTCTTTTCCCTCCATAGAGCGTCCTACCGATGTTTCGCCTTGAAATTGAAAGAGAGCCAGGCGAGCAGAGGGCGCTCCCGCGAGCGAGGGCGCTCACGCGAGCCCCCACCATTCATACGAAACCTCCCCATATGAAGGAGAAACGATCCTCTGAAGAGCGGCGCCTAGATCTCTTGATCGGAAGAGAAACGTCCTCTTCATTCCTACGAGATCTAACTGCTAGAGAGTCTGCTAGCGCCGTGATCTGAGCTTGAAGTCCCGCGATTACTCTCGTAGGAGAATCTTCTAGTTCTTCCTCGGAAGCAGGCTCCGAGCGCGGAGCGCGAGAAGAAGAACGATCACAGGATTTCTTGGGTTTCTTCGCCTCCACCGACGATTCTTCCGGGAAAACCTCCGGACTAGAAGCCAAAGGACTGCATGGAGCCTTCCAAGCCCTCTTCAACGGGCGCGACGCATCCGGGGAGTTCCAACCTCTCTTCGGAGAGGGAGACGACGAAGAGGAGAAGCATTGGCGTAGGAGCTCCTTCTTGTAGCGATCCGAGGCAGCCTGGGAGCGTACTTCAGGATCTGCCGAGGGGACGCCTGACCGGTGGGGGCTCTCCCTAGCCCTCCTGCGGCTTTCGACTTTCCTACTCCACTGGAACTGGGAGTCTGGAAGAGGTCTAGGCCTAGAGGCACTAAGGAGCCGGTCATACGCACCCTCCACACACTGGGGACACTGCACTGATCACTAACACTCTCCTTACCTTCCAACTGACGAATCTTCTGATCCACAGAACGATTCTTGGCTTTCAGAGCTGCCGCCTCCGAAGGCGAATCTTCGGCTTCGGTGCGGGGAGCCGGGGCTGCAACTTGGGAGAAGGTTCTAATTCTACGTTAGTACTATTAGGATCCACATCCAACTCACTCATTCTAGATCTGCTAGAACTTCTAGAGGAAGCCTTACGCACTCTATCACGTTCCAACTTCCTAACATAAGAAGAGAGAGCCTTATATTCTTCTTCATTCAATCCCTTACATTCACTACAAGGGTTAGCAAAAGCACATTCATTCCCCCTGCATTTCATGCAAACCGTGTGGGGGTCTACCGAAGCTTTCGGCAACCTCACCTTACATCCTTCATTCACGCAAACCCTAAACAAAACCGAAGTTTTAACTACCGATTCTAGATCAGACATCGTTAAGAAAATCAAACTCAAAATCAAACCGGTCCACAATCAGCGTATGCCAAGCCAAACAAAGCGAATACGTCACCAAAAGAAGTCCAAATTAACTCCAGGCAAGCGAGAATCGAAAAACTATCGAGAGGAACCGACAACAGTTGTTATCGTTCCCGCGACAGAGAAAAATCTGACAAGCTTACGGGATTGGTTGTACATCCGCCACCCAGCGGCGGGTAAGGTAGACCACCTAACCTACCTGTCGCGTGTGCCGCGAGATTTGAAATTCTGTCGGGAACGTCGGAGACTATAGCTAAGTATATCTGTCAGGGAAGTTCATGTACAAAAAGTAAGGTTTTCTTAGGATTTTTTATGATTTTCTGGCTTACGGCACATCTCTAGAACGGACCCCCATCATAAGTCGGGGACTGCCTGTATATGTAAGCACCTAATGCTATATAAGGGGTTAAAAGCAAAAATATAACGCAAAATACTCTGGCGCATCATGTATAAATGCTTCCTCATTACAGAACAAGAACTTTAAATTTCTGGATATACTTGTACTTACATAATTATAATGCCTTTCCTTATAAACAATGAAGAGAGTAATCTAACATACAGATTACTGCATTTCTAAAGGCGCTCAGTTTTTGGACATACCTCACCTTAAGTTAACCTTAATATTCAGCTCAGTCCAAAAGTGGTTTCACTAGTCTCCAAAGAATCAGCTGAGTTTCAAAGACGAAAAATCCAAGGAATTATGAACAGTTCAGTTACTAAGTTCTTATACATGAACATTTGTGACTCAAGGATAACAATCATTAAGTAAAAGTTGACAACAAAGTCTGATTCTAAAATATCTAGACAGCACATTACTGAATTACCCATGGACACTTAGTTAACCTGACAAAGGATATACTAAGTAAGTCACTTTGATATGTCCTTTATTTTCTATTTTCAAAGTCTTTAACAATTTTGCCAAGGACCACAATCTGGTCTCAATGGCTGGTAATATTGTTTCGGTGGGAGTCTGTCTTTGGACTCACAATGAGGAACCATTTTATCAAAGGCCACTCTACCTCCAAGCCACAAATATTCTTTAAAATACCTATAAGTACTTGGTATGCAATGTTAAGAGAATTGTTTTTAGTTTTTTTACTTTACTTTTACTATACCCACAGAGTACACATCACTATAAATTTCAATAGCTTAATTTCCTTCATAAAGCAGGATGCAGGACTAAAACAATTTCATATGTTTTGCGAAAAAAAAACAAAAAAAACAGGAGTAATCTATATAGAAAAGTTGACAATATACTTGCTTTTATGCCATATGGATAGTATAGACTTGAACTAATCTGGAATTACCCTACTTATGTAAATTTATTTTTGTAAAATTTCTACTTGAATATGTTTACAGCAGCACTTACAGTGGACACAAGTACATGCTGCATATTTAAATATTATGCACAAACTATAAATGGCCTTTAGTATTCCCCATTTACTAAGAGCATTCAAATGCCAAGTCACTCAACAAATAATTAAAAATATACATACACACACACACACACGTCAAAATCAATGCTGCATATCACTTGACATGGTTCAGGCATAATCTCACAATACAAAGCCTCATCAAGACAAAAGTACCTGCAAAGCTACAAGCAGTTAAATTCCTCTGACTAGTTCCAATACTTGATCAATTTAAGCATAAATAAAAATGGGTGCTTATGGTAAGGAACCAAGTTTATCATGACAATAACATCATTCTTAATCAAGGACTGCCATGGTTCTCCAGAATTGAAAATAAAATACTTTGCCATTTTTGTAAACACATCACTTGGGCCTCATATTGACTCCTGACTAGGTCACACAAGCTGTGGTTGCATATCAGGTTTCTGAAAATTATCTCTCATTAAATTAAAATATTTCTTTAAATCATGGAGCATCTAAACTGCGACTCACTTCACGGCACTTCATTACTAATTGTTCAAGAGTTTCAACTATCTGTGGCAAAAGTTCTTCCTGGACATTTGGATGACTAATATACGAGTTCAACTGGCCAAGGTTATTGTACGCAGCATTTAATAAGGACTTTTCCTGCTTCACTTTAATTTCTAAAGGATCTTCATATAAAACTACTTCCTGCTTCTCTCCAGGAACAACAATAGAATGTGAATCAACTGAGCAAATGATGATTATGTTGCTTTTACCAGAGTGAACTTTATGAATGTGTTCACACAAACACGAACTATCTTCACATGAACACTTATACATATGTGAACATAAGTTTCCCGCAGGGTTTTGGGAAGGTCTTGACACTCAGCACTACAGAAAGCTTCCAAACACTCATCTCTGAGTTTAGTGACTTGAAAGAATTTACTTCGATCATCCTGGCAAACAACTTGCCATCTGCCATCTGACTCTGAAACATCTGCATCTGCAATGTCCAGACTTTTGGCATGATTTCCAATTTGAGGAACAGTGTTCTTTGCATTATGACTTGATTCCTCATGGCTCAGTCTCTGTTCAGTGTCTGTTCTTCAAATCCTCCAGAAGAACAGTAACAACAAATCATCAATCCTCTTCTTGGGTTTTGTCTTGGTAAAGAAGACTTCCAATGTACCATGAAATGCTTTGCAGTACATATCAGCAACAGAATTACAAACTGGACAAGTCTCTAAGACACAGTGCCCATAATTCTGGCTGACTAACAATATTTGACTGGAAATATTCCACAAATTTTGGGTGGATGTTTTCATACTTCAATTTGAAATTTGTTTTCCATGAGTTTTACTCAAATTCTGCTCATCTCTCTCCTGCATCAGAGCAGTGAGGTTATTCATCACTTCCTTTTGGGAATCACTGTCTACCATGCTGTCAACTTTCTTTTTCCAAGTCCTCTTTATATGCCACTGACACACAACATGCACACTGACATAACCAAAGACTGCAAGAAATGCTTCCCATCCACTGAAGTCTGCATCAGTCATAAACACCATGAACAGAGAGGCTAGGACAGCGCTCTTTTACACTGGAGAAGAAATACCTAAGTATTTCTTCAGTCCTGCAGTTACTGATAAAATGAGCAACAGGCACACCTTTCCTATGGGCATCATGAATAATGAGTGAAAGTAAATAAAACCCATGTCTCCCACTAAAATATGTTGTGTCAATACAAAGAAAGCAGTTTTTGGCAGAATTCAAACACTTAAACTGTGTCTCTGTCTGTAATGCAATGAAAAATATATCTGACTGTGAAGGAAAGTATTTGTTACAATTCCCAATTACAATAGTACAGTACTGAGGCTTATAGAGCAAGACAGGATTGAAATCTTCTTCTCCCATTCTTTGACCAACAGGAATACTGAATTAGCATCATCTTTGTCCAACCTCAAAAGAAGAAAGGTAGTCATGTTTAATAGCGTTTAGAGTGCGAAGAGATATTAACTGTCCTTTCACAACCTCATCTCCAACCTTTCCCCGAAAAACAGCCTTGTTTCTAAGTTCATCCTGAACTTGTTTTGGAGATGCACCAACTGAAAAACGACTCTTAATGTAATCTAAACTTTTAGGTGCTATTGGATGGAACTGGGTATTCTCAAATTTCAGTTCATGATTATGAGGAATAGAAATACTTGACAGTTACTTCACCCTGATACTTTGTGACAAACATGCGAGAAGGGCAAGTAGATCCAGTCTTTATGGTGCCCTTCTTGTATCTCTTACCAGTCAAACCTTGGAGGTTCATCTTTTCTCCTGTGAGATTGATTTGATCCGTCATTCTGGCATATATAAATAGAATACAAGCCATTTTTTGTTTGGCAATCCCACGATGCTTTGTAAAGTAAGTAAAATGTGCTATTTCTTCTTTTTCCTTCCAAGCATGAAATCCTCCACCGAAGCAAACTTCAAGTTCTTCACTCCAATGCAAGCAGAATGCATCACCTCCATATGTCTTATCATCTGGGACACATGATAAAATTTTACTTGGCAATTGGGAAAATACAGCTCCTTTTAGTGCACGAGCTTTCAATACCACAATGTTCCTTATGACGCTTCACTGAAGTTCTATATTTTGATGAATATCCACAGTTTTCACACTGAAAGAAGAGTCCTTTCTTAGGATCAACCTTCCTAAGGATCTGAGACTTGTGTGATGTATCACCACTAACACTACTGGATCCTTTATGAGACTGAGATGTGTGGTCTTTCTCCACAATAGTATCCCCTTCACAACCCGAAACTCTTAACGGAGATAAACCATCCTGGACACTTATCACTATACTCTTATGACCAAACAATGCAGTATCATCTGAATCACCTTCTTCCAGTTCTTGCCAACCTTCTATCACTGGTTCACTTTTACAGATCCCACTATCTATTGACACTTCTGCTGTCAAATCCTCATGTCCTGAAGGACTAAGATTCTCACTGAGCTGTGGGGGTTCAACCTTAATTCTGCAAATTTTGTTTCCTATTTTTTCTGAGTCTTTTCCACCAGAGGAACTGTTTTAACTGTAACAACTCTGTTTGTAACTGTGTCACTAGATGCCGAAATTCTGACTCGTTTCCTTTTAGGACCTTGACGACGATCTGCAGACAGTCTTTTGCCTGCTGTACGAAGCCCTTCACCAAGGTTATTTTCAGCATTTTCATAAACAATAAATTCTAACCTTGAAGAATCTTTGTTCGTTTTCTCCCCAACAGAAACTGTTCTTACGTTGCCTGGTGTATAGATTGCTGTACGTTTACCAGCTTGATTTCCAGTGGACCATTTCCCTGGTGAAAAGACAACCTTTTCTTTGTTATTCTGAAGGGATGATTCCACCTTTGGTTCTTTCACAATTCTTACTGAAGATCTTTTTTCTTGATAACGTGAAGCTCCTAAACATCCAGAGGGGAGTTGCACCAGCATTCCATCTTGTACCACATAAACAGCTCCACAAGATTTTGTTCCACCTGAACCTGAACTTTCAGGAATATTCTTTGGCACTAGTAAACTATTGTCCTTATCTGTCCCTTTCACTTTATCTTGTTTACCAGACCATGAGAGTTTAGAGCATTTTTCATCTGCATATTCATTCCTTTTTGACATCAAATTGTCTCCATGACTTGACATAGCAGCTTTAACAATGATTTTTGAATTGCTGGTATTACCACTCAAACTGCCTCCTGATGAGCCATCACTGACAGTTGACTCCTCCATGGTTAGTGAGTTAAAAATGTTCAACTTTATCTAGCTAAAACAGTTTTAACATTCAAATCCTTCATTTACTATAAAACTTTGAGTGTAATGGACCAAACCAGGATACTATACATATTTTTTTTAATTACAACTTGAGAACATTACCAGAGTAAAATCTTCACCAACTTCTCTTTGATAGCACATAGCTAATACTGTCAGTCCAATTTTCCTTGAAGTCTGCTGCTATGAGATCTTACAGAAAGTTGGTAATATGGCCTGAAAATAGAAAAAATTTTAATAAATGGAATTTTTATTCTAAAATTAATATTAATAATACTTACCTGTATAATTTATCTAGCCCTAAATCCCCCAAAAACCGCACCAAAATTTACCACATTGGCAACCCTGTTACCTCCTATTCTGTCCGCCAGTTGGCAACACTGTCGTTGACAGATACGAAAACCTTCCCTCAAATCAGTTGTGATAGGCAGATCGTGGGGTAGGATGGGTGGGACTAGATAAATTATACAGGTAAGTATTATTAATATTAATTTTAGAATAAAAATTCCATATTAATAAACATTACCTTAATATAATTTATCTAGCCCGATTAACCCACATTGAAAAGGAGAGGGAATCTGAATACAATTTCCCTTCGGACAGAATAGGAGAAAACAAACAAAGAAAATATATATCATAGGCAGTCAAAACTCAACCCAAGGTCAAAGATACTAACAACTCCAAAGTCTCCTACCATAATGCCACCAAACTGCGGTAGCACAGGACAAGGAGTAAGTGCATAGTCAGTCCGTCTGTACTAAAGTCAGGTGACCGACCAGGTGACCAGTCAGATGAATTGCGGCACAGCAAGGCTGCACCCTGAAGACTATCAAGCACTACTTCTTTCCCTAAAGGATGAGTGTCTGGACTGTCTGGGCGATTCAAAGCTAAGCAAACCTTGGGGGTGTATCAACTCAACCCGAAGTCGCCAGCAACGAATCGGCTCATGAGCAACTCCTAACTCGAGCTTTTCTGGTGCCAAGAGAAAGGAGCGCGGAGCAAAAAGGCGATTCAGTCCCCGAAGGACGAAAGCCTGACAGTCCAACCTGGTCTCATGTTACACGATCATCGGGGGTGTATCAACGCAACCGACTTCGTCAACAAGAAACTCAGGGCTACTAAATGTCGCCTGATCTCACACGAGTGTCTGACTCCGAGAAAACAGGTGAGACAAAAAAGTAGATGGTGAGCGAGTCACCAGATGACAGCAGACGATCCATCGACTAATTCCCTGTCCAGGACAGTGGAACGAAGCAGGATCGTCAGGACAAGCGAACCAGTGCTAGTCCTAGGTCAGCATCGACTCTGGGAGAAGCGTAGTCGCCAGTGCCGACAACCCAGTGGCTGGAACCATTTCACACTGACAATGGAAGCAGCATGAGTGCCAAGCAGTCAGTCCTTGTCATCAACAACACCTAAATACCAAACTGCCTAATTCCCATTATTATAACTACGTCAAAACTGCCTGGTAATACAAAAACAAAAAATATATACAACAAAACAAAATTTAATGAATAATATACAGGTAGCAACCAAACGTAAAACAGGAAGACTACCTAATCTCCTGTCTGACGACCTGTCCTGCCATCACCAACGGGCCCAAAGACGAAGGTCGCCTAGAACTAGAGAAATATCCCTCAAGTAAAAAGAGGCAAAACAGAATTAGAACGCCAAGTCGCCGCCTCAAGCACCTTAGGCGACTGAGACGTTCTTCATAAAAGCTACTGATGTAGCAACTGCTCTAATACGGTGTGCTCTCGGCGTCTGGTCTTCCCCAGCAGCCGAACCACCAGTTTTAACGATCAGATCTCTGAGAAAAAAAAGGATACACCATTCTTTGAAATAGGTCTCTTGACATTTCGGGGTGTGAAACAACAGATGACGGGACGACCCTGAATGTCCTTCATGCGGCGTAAATAACATGAGAGCGCCCTAACAGGGCAAAGAACTAATTCCTCATTTAAATTACGCCAACAAAGTCGACCAGCGACTTCAGTACGAAAGACCTGGGAATGGGATTATCAGACGATTCAGTCTTTGCGACAAATTCAGGAAGGTATGACAAAATCATGTCTTGTCCAGATCTGGCAACAGAAAAGAGAGTGCTTGCAGTTCACCCACCCTCTTGGCTGTAGCCAGTGAGACAACAAGGAAGAGTGTCTTAGAAGAGAGGTCCCTAAATTTGGCAGAATTCAGAGGCTCAAACGGAGGGAACCTTAAGGCTTGAAGGACTTTGTTAACGTCCCATGTCGGAGGCGAACACTGCGGCCTGGGTCGAGATAGGGAAAAAGATCGAAGTAAATCTCTAATGACATAAGATGAAGAGATCTCAGGGAGCCTTGCCTTAAAAACATAGGAAAGCATAGACCTATAACCCTTAATGCACGAAGGTGACAGGGCCCTGTCATGATGTAAATGAACTAAAAACTCCGCTACTTTCGGTAAGGAAGGTCTAGAAATTGAATGTCCTTGAGACTTACTTCCACCAACGTCTGTAAACCGACCATTTAGCCTGATAATTTACTCTGGTTGATTGCCGTCTGGCAAGAGCCAACTGTCGCGCCACTCTGGAGGAGAACCCTTCGTGCTTGGAGAACCTCCTGACAGTCTCCAGGCATGAAGATGAAGCATGTGGAGCCTCTGATGGAACCGATGAAATGGGGTTGTTTGAGAAGATCTGGTCTCTCTGGCAGGCGAATGGGGGGTTCCACCAGTGCTTCCAGAAGGTCGGGAAACCACTCTTCTGTGGCCAGAAGGGGGCGATCAAGGTGGAGATCCAGACGCTTGGTTGCCCTCACTTTGTTGAGGACTGACCTCACCAGAGAGAACGGAGGAAAAGCATAGGCTCTAAGTCCCTCCCAGTCCTGCAAAAGAGAGTCTGTCCCCGGCACTCTGAGGAGTCTGGTAAGGGGAGGGGGCGAAGAATATCTGGCACCGAAATTCAGTGGGGTGGCAAACAGATCGACTGTGACAGGCCATTTCTTTCTTCCTGAGGCTGTCGAAGACTTCCTGGCCAAAAGTGTCCACTCCGACCCTTGAACTTCGTTCGGTCCTCGACAAGGCGTCTCTAAGACGTTGTGATGGCCCAGGATAAACTGAGGGACCAACGTAATCCCCCTGCTTCTGCCCAACACAGGATTGATCGGGCTTCTTGAGTGAGAAGATCCGACTGTGTGCCGCCTTGGTTTCTCAAGTACGAGACTGCTGTGGTGTTGTCGACAAAGATCGCGACAACCGACTCAACAGTTGTTCCTGAAATGAAAGAAGGCCTAGGTACACTGCCCTCAGTCCCTCCAATTTATTGACATGATCCTCTCCTCCTCTAACCAAAGGCCCGAAGCGGCTTCGGAGCCAGGTGTGCGCCCCAACCTTGATCCGAGGCGTCTGACCAAAACATTAGGTCCGGAGGAAACCGAAAGAAGAGATGTCCCTGACTTGAGGCGGTGAACTTGCATCCACCAACGGAGATCCTTCCGACATTGTGGAGAAGAGGCGACTATCGTGTCCTCGGACACGAAATCCCATGACTGGCGAAGTGTCGACTGAAGGACCTCATTCTGAGACGACCTCCGGGAACCAGTTGGATGAGGGATGACAAATGGCCCAGGAGAGACCTCCAAAGAGAAACTGGCTGCGTTACGGAGGACAAAAATTCTTCGATCAGACTCAGAAGCTTGTCTATCCGTTTCTGAGCGGGAGAAGCCCTCAAAATCAAAATCTGGGAATTCAAACAATCCCCAGATAAGTCATGATCTGGCAAGGGATTAGATTGGACTTGTCGAAGTTGACACGAATGCCCAACTCGACACAAAGAGACAGAACAATCTCCCTCGACCGAGACATTTCTCTAGAGATTCGGCCTGGACTAGCCAATCGTCCAGATACCGAAGCATCCTTACATTTAACTGATGCAGAATAGCTGAAACAGGAGCCATCACCCGAGAAAAAGACCTGTGGAGCAGTGGTGAGGGCGAAACAAAGGGTCTTGAACTGGAAAACTCCCGAGTCCGTGAAAAACTGAAGGTAAGTCTGCTTCTTGGATGGATGGGGATTTGCAGATAAGCATCCTGCAGATCGATGGAAATCATCCATTCCCCCCTCCTGACGGATGAAGAACAGTCTGGACCGTCTCCATCCTGAACTTGGACTTTAGAATGAACTTGTTCAAAACCGAAAGATCTATGATGGGGCGCCAGGCACCCGAGGCCTTTAGAAACTACAAACATCCGAGAGTAAAACCCGGGAGAAGGAGGAGCTCGCGTCTATGGCATCCTTCTCCAAGAGGGCCGAAAGAAAGCTCCTTCTCCAAGGCTTGACCCCTGATTGAGTGAGGGGAATAACTGCTGAACTCGAGAGGACGATTGGAAAGTGAGGTCTGGAAACAAAAGGGATCTCGTAACCTTCCTTCAGGACCTCCACCACCCAAGCATCCACCGCTCTCCCCTGCCAAGCTGACCAATGGCGGGAGAGACAAACTCCTACTGCGGTCTCCAGGCGAGGTGATGACTCCTACTTCCGAAAATTCTTACGCAGAGACAAGGAAGGAAGAAGAAGAAGAAGAAGAAGGTCCTCCTGGAGGTTGAGCTCTTTCTCTGCCCTTAGAGCCACGCCAAGAACCTCTCCCACGTTTCAAAGGGTGAGCACCAGAGGATGAAGAAGAGGCACCAGCAACCTGAGATGTACTCTGGAAAAAAGAGCCAGAAGGATGTTGTTGGGCTGGAGCAGAAGGTACAGATCTGGTCCTAAACTTACGCTTACTCCTTGAAGGAACGGGAGGAAGACCAGAGGAAAAAGCTCTTGATAAGGCCCAGTGAGCTTGGGAAGAGGCATCACCTTGATGTTCCTTCAAAAACCTCAGAAAGCACAGAAATATCGAAAAGGAAATCGCCAAAAGGAGAAGAGGACAACAGACGGGTTCTCTGAATCTCCGATACAGAGGAGGGTAACTGCGACAAATACAGGTTACGCCTTAGAGAAACAAGAAAGGCCTGCATTGAAGCAGCAAGCTCGTTCTGATGTACAGAAGCGATTGAAATGGAATGAGCAGAAATTCTCAAAAAGAGGAGCATCAGGAGGAACAAACCCGGAGTCCTTGAATATACATTAAAAGCCCTCCGAGGACCCACATATTGAAGGATTGAGCTTCTTGTAAGGAGCTCATAACAGACTCCATAGCAATAAAATCTTCAATTGAGACAGAGACCGAAGCCTTAGAAGGCAAGGGTTGACTTGAAAGTCGGACAAAATCAGGATTTGGCTTGGGGGGTCGAGAGAATGAAGAATCATCGGCCACATGGTAAACTCCTCTTCGGTGTCATAGAAGAGAAGAGAGCTTCCTCTTCCCTTCCCCGATCACCTTCAAAAGTTTAGCGGCAACGTCCGCCCTCACTCTCTGCGAACCTCTGGGCAAAGGGAAAACGTAAAAATTCCTGTGACCGGGGGAAGGACCGTCAAGAAAAATCCCTTCTGTAATACAACGAGGCGGAGGCTGCTTCTGCTCCTTAGGCCTCGCCTGAGGAAGAAAACTCAAAATTAAATCAAAAAGTTTCTTGAATTCTATATCATGACATCCATTCGAGGAAACATCAATATCACACACGCCCGCGTCATCATCATCATCATCGTCAGATCCTAACTTAGAAACTTCCCCTGAAGTAAAATCCTGACGACTAGCTATCTTAGGTCTGACACTAATATCCCTCCCCCTCCCCCCTTCTCCTAAATAAGCGCCCTTCCCTTTGGCACTGTTACGTGGACTAACAGGGGACACGTTGGGTAAAGATTCGTTAGGCACCTGCCCGGACCGGATCCCCCCTAGGCCTTCGCCACGACGGGGTTCACAAGCCGGGGTATCTGTCGCACCGTTACCCATGGTGCTGTTCGACAGGTACCTGACGAGGAGCTGAAATGAATCTAAAAGTGTGTTAGACATTCTAGTAAAGGCTTCTTGAAAATTTCTATGACAGATTGTTAAACTTAGCTGAAATATCTCTATCTAGACTAAGCTGTAATTTCTTAAAATTCTGTTTCCAGGTAGTTTCCATTGCCAAAATCTTTCGAATCTACATCAGAAAATAACTTCACTAATTACCGGTTGTACAGGGGGCAAAGCATCAATTAATTCGGAATCGGAGTCGTACGATACCGAAACCGAAGAGCTAGAATCATGAGCGCCCAAGTCAAAGAATTCGTTAGATACAGTTCTAGCAATCGATTTCTTTTTCTCCTTAACCATCTTTTACGATGCAAGATTGTTTGGCGTTTCATATAAGCAGTCATATCCTCGTCAGACCAGGGCTTACATACGTCACAACGAGAAGTCAAGTCACAAACCTGTCCACGACAAGAGCTCACAAATGTCATGGGGTTCATACTCCTGCTACTCATTCTTGTCCCACAAACCGGGCAGTTCCTGATGTTGCTGGCAGCAGGAAGCATCGTATTTCTTGGTAATCCATTGTTAGAATTGGACAGGTCAGTAGTTCCGGGTCGCGCAAAAGTTCGTAATTTAAGATAAGAACCACAACAGAAAATCAAAGTTAATTCACTATTTCGTGGATGTAATGCGTGAGTGGTAATTCATATAAAGTCTCATTTAACAAATAATGAAAGCTTTAAAGGCACAAAAAATGTTTAAGGAAATTTATAAAGAGCGGCTGTGATGTAAACAACACGGGCGCTCGTTAACAACTGTTTTGAGGGAAGGTTTTCGTATCTGTCAACGACAGTGTTGCCAACTGGCGGACAGAATAGGAGGTAACAGGGTTGCCAATGTGGTAAATTTTGGTGCAGTTTTTGGGGATTTAGGGCTAGATAAATTATATTAAGGTAATGTTTATTAATATGAATTTTTAGCAACATCTGATATACTGTGTTAAAAATCCAAGTTTATGAACATTTTTATTCTTAATATACAAAGTACAATTACTATATATAAATTTTCATAATAAAACTTATTACGTACTTGGATAATTGCCTACTGTTAAAGTTAGCTTATATCTCTGTGCTGATAGGTGAGTATGCATTCAAACAAAACATCGAATGGCTAACCAGAAGACTGTCTAGTACACCTGTTTCTCCGTCAGTGTGTTTCAAATGCTTTAGCTCTTGTCGAGAATTCTCCTGGAAACCCAAAGCCCCCTAAGCCGTGAGGAGGCGGAGTGGTGTCTACTTTAATGTAATATCCAAATATGACAAATTTTTAATTCATTTGTATTTTCAATAGCTAATAAAACTGCTCTCTGAATGTAAGGATATACTCTTCTAGTGCCAGCTGGAAACTGGTAAAAATCATTAAAATTGTAGATCAAGGAATTGATGGTAATGGGGTTTGGCCAATGGGATGTGAGAGGAAGCATCAGTCAACCGTCTCTCACCCATGATGCCGTGATGCATCCAGTTTCTTCCAGCCCAGGTAACCATATGAGGGGAGGCAAGATGTGAGAAGTATATTAAAAGACAACAGGTTTGTTAGCTATGAAAAATAAAAGTTAATTCAAAATTTTTCATTTGTTCATACACAGAAATAAACCTGGGTCTTAATGTATGGATAGACTCACTTTTGGTGGGAGGAAACCGTCATGAACCGACTGGAGGTTCAGCACACCTAGTCTCACTTCCTGGCTAAAGAAAAGCAAAGGAAGGAGATGTAAGCCTCTGATCTCTTGAATATGTTATTGTTATAATACAATTAAGTTTGTTCATACTTACCTGGCAGATATATATATAGCTGTATTCTCCGAAGTCCGACAGAATTTCAAAACTCGCGGCACACGCAGTGGGCGGCCAGGTGGTAGTACCCATTCCCGCCGCTGGGAGGCGGATATCAGGAACCATTCCCATTTTCTATTCATATTTTTATCAGTGCCACTGTCTCCTGAGGGGAGGTGGGTGGGCACTTAATTATATATATCTGCCAGGTAAGTATGAACAAACTTAATTGTATTATAACAATAACATTTTGTTCATGAAACTTACCTGACAGATATATATATAGCTGAATCCCACCTTCGGATGGTGGGAAGAGACAGAATAGGATTTGTAGGAAACTTAAATTAAGTAGATGATGTACACCTTGGTTCCTCACCTGTTAGCAAAGTAGACTTTGTGATTACTGTCACTTAAGCCTGCTTGTGCTTAATCAGAGCTGTAGTGCTGGTGCGCTCTGGATGCTCTGTCAACTGGGACGTGACCTCGACGTGACAAGAGCACAGAGCCATACATATGAGGGCAACGAAGCAACTGAAACACCACCTGACCAACTATCCAAGACCCCTGAACACTAAGCTAAGAGATGGGAGGTCTTCACCAAAGACTCACCACAACCAAAGAACACCACAACTAAAAACTAACCTAAAACCTAACTAAGGGATAGGGAGAGAGCTACCTTCAGCCCCCAAGACTGTGTCTGCAGAAACGTATGGCCCAAGAGAACAACAGTCCTCGTATATCGTTCTCACATCTCTCAAGTAGTGTGAGGCGAATACTGAATTTGCTCCTCCAAAAGGTGGCGCTCAAGGATGTCCTTGATCGACATGTTCCTTTGGAAGGCAAGCGAGGTTGCGACAGCTCTGACCTCGTGAGCTTTCACTCGCAAGAGGCTCAAATCGGTCTTCTGGTAAGACGAATGAGCCTCCTTTAATCGCGTCCCTCAGAAAGAACGCCAAAGCATTCTTGGATAATGGTATATCGGGCCGTTTAACCGAACACCACAGATTATCTGAGGGACCTCGTACCTCCTTAGTCTTGTGGACATCAAAACTTTTAGAGCCCTGACAGGGCACAGGGCTCTCTCAGGTTCTTGGCCCACAAGGCTTGTCATACCCTTGATTTCAAAGCTCCTTGGCCAAGGGTTAGACGGGTTTTCATTCTTTGCTAAGAAAGTGGGACTCAAAGAGCAGACCGCATTGTCACCTTTGAAGCCCACTCGCTTACAAATGGCTTGAATTTCGCTAACTCTCTTCGCCGTCGCCAGAGCAGTTAGGAAAAGAGCCTTCTTCGTTAAGTTCCTAAGAGACGCTTCATGGAGAGGCTCGAAAGGACTCGACATCAACAGTATAAGGACTAAATCTAAGTTCCAAGAAGGAGGCCTCGCCTGAGGTATCTTGGAAGTCTCAAATGATCTCAGGAGATCGTGAAGATCTCTGTTGTCAGTAAGGTCTAGGCCTCTGTGTCGGAAGACTGCTGACAGCATACTCTTATATCCCTTGATGGTCGGGACTGCCAGCTTCTGCACATTTCTTAAAAATAGCAGGAAATCGGCTATCTGGCTCACAGAGGTAGTGGAAGAGGAAATTCCCTCCTTTCTACACCATGCCCTGAAGGAAGCCCACTTCGACTGGTAAACAGCTCTCGAGGAAGTCCTCCTTGCGTTGGCGATCGCCTTCGCAGCTGCTTTAGAAAAACCTCTCGCTCTGGCCAACTTTTCGATAGTCTGAACGCAGTCAGACCCAGAGCGGAGAGGTTTCGGTGATATCTTGCGAAGTGGGGCTGTCTGAGTAGATCTTTCCTCCAGGGCAACGTCCTCGGAAAGTCTATGATGAAGGACATTACCTCCGTGAACCATTCCTTCGCGGGCCACATCGGGGCGATCAGGGTCAACCTCGTCCCCTCCGATGCCGCGAACTTCCTTACTACTTCCCCCATGATCTTGAATGGCGGGAAGGCATACAAGTCTAGGTTCGTCCAGTCCCAGAGCAGAGCGTCTATAGCGACTGCTCCCGGATCCAACACAGGGGAGCAATAAAGAGGCAACCTCTTCGTTCGTGATGTCGCAAATAGGTCGACTAACGGACGCCCCCACAGTCTCCAGAGCTCTCGACAGACGTCCTGGTGCAACGTCCATTCCGTCGGCAGGATCTGATCCTGTCGGCTGAGAAGGTCTGCTCTGACGTTCTGGACTCCTGCGATAAATCTCGTCAGGATCCTGATCCGTCTCGCATCTGCCCACAGCAGAATCTCCCTCGCTAAGTAAAATAGAGGACGGGAGTGTGTACCTCCCTGATTCTTTAGGTACGCAAGGGCTGTGGTGTTGTCCGAGTTGACTTGGACCACTTTCTCTGCAACCTTTTGCTGGAAGAACTGTAGCGCCAGGAAAACCGCCGCTAGTTCCTTCACATTGATGTGCCAGGACACCTGTTCCCCCCTCCAGGTGCCTGACACTTCCTCCCCTCCTAGTGTTGCTCCCCATCCCGACACCGAGGCGTCGGAAAACAACACTAGGTCGGGGCTCAGAAGCTTTAGGGACAACCCCTCTTGAAACTTCCGAGGATCTAACCACCATCTTAGATGGTTCTTCACCGATTCGGTGATCAATAAGGTCGCATCCAGATCCTCTTTGACTCTCCATTCTTCTGCTAAGAAAAACTGGAGAGGCCTGAGGTGTAGTCTTCCTAGGGAAACAAACTTTTCCAGCGAGAAAATGGTCCCCCAGCCCCAACAGACTCATCCACTCCCTCGCCGAGCAAGCTTCCTTCCCCAGGAAGGCCAAAACTCTCTCTAAGCCTTGTAGCTGTCGTTCCTGGGACGGAAACACTCGAAAAGCCACTGAATCCATCTGAATCCCCAGATACACGATGGACTGTGTTGGGGTCAGATGCGACTTTTCGAGGTTGACCAGAAGTCCCAGGGACCTCGCCAAGGCTAACGTGAAGTGAAGGTCCTTCAGACACCTTTCTTCTGACGATGCTCTGATAAGCCAATCGTCGAGATACAGGGACACTCTTATTCCTGCAGAATGTAACCATCTCGCTACGTTTTTCATGAGCATGGTAAATACCATCGGAGCCATGCTTAAACCGAAACAAAGGGCTCGGAATTGCCAAACTTTGTCCCTTAACATAAACCTCAGAAACTTTCTTGAAAGAGGGTGGATAGGCACGTGAAAGTATGCGTCCTGTAGGTCCAAGGACACCATCCAGTCGCCCGGTCTTAAGGCTCCTAGAACCGACTGAGGCGTTTCCATCTTGAATTTTTTCTTTTCTATGAAAAGATTCAGGCTGCTTACGTCCAAGACTGGACGCCACCACCCCACCGACGACTGCTTTGGTACCAGGAAAAGTCTGTTGTAATAATTCCCTGGTGACCCCAGGTCTAAGACCTGCTCCACCACTCTTTTTCTTGATCATTTGATCTAAAAGATCTAAAAGAACCTGATGTTTCTCCCCTTGATATGACAAGGGAAAGATCTCTGGGAGTTGTGGATAGAGGAGGAGGGTCCACAAAGGGGATCTTGTACCCCTGTTCCACTATCTTGAGGGACCACGCATCTGTATCTCTCTCTCTCCACGCCCCGCAAAGAACTTTAGCCTGGCTCCGACCGGCATCTGAAGGACTATCTTCTCACTTAGAGGATTTAGGTTTGAAGGAACCTCTTCCTCTTGCAAGCCCTCTCCCTCGAGGAGCAGCTCTCGAGGGAGGAGCGCCACGAAAGGGTTTAACCTTCCTAGGAGGTTGTCCAAACGACGACTCGGTAGGGACTGCGGGACGTCTTGAAGACTGGGCCAAGAGGTCCTGGGTAGCCTTCTCTTGTAGGCTCACTGCCAGGTCCTTTACCATAGCCTGGGGGAAGAGATGGCTCGAAAGAGGTGCAAAGAGAAGCTCCGCTTTCTGCGATGAAGAAACAGACTTAGCTGTAAAATTGCAGAAAAGCGCTCTCTTCTTGAGAAAAGCAGTGCCGAAATGAGACACTAACTCTTCCGAACCATCCCTGACGGCCTTGTCCATGCAGGATAACACATTGGACAGCTCCCCCAGATTCAACGAGTTCAGGACTCTAGATTGAAGATCCAGGACTCCCAAGCACCAGTCTAGAAAGTTAAAGACTTCCAGGGTCCTTAACAGACCTTTCATGTGATGGTCAATCTCCGTTGGCGTCCACGAAATCTTAGCGGTCGATAAAAGAGACCTCTTCTGTGCATCGACCAGACTAGCAAAGTCCCCTTGGGAAGACGACGGGATCTTAACTCCTACTTCTCCTTTGGTCTCATACCATATGCCGCCTTTCCCACTGAGTCTTGAAGGCGGAAGGGCGAAAGTCGACTTGCCCTGATCCTTCCGACGTTCCATCCAATCCTGCAACTTCTTGAACGCTCTCTTAGTGGACAAAGAAGTTTTTCATCTCCACAAAACTCTCCGGAACCTTGCACGACTTCGATGACGAAAACTGAGAGGGTGGAGACTTGGGAGCTGCAGGCTGGAACTTCTCACCAAAAGAAGAGCGTAACAGTCGAACCAGCACCTTGTAATCGGACACCGACGAGACTGACGGCTGTTCCTCCTCAACTGAGTCCGCCGGACTACTAAGCTCTCCTTCCTCCCGAAGAGGCAAAGGAGATTGAACCTCTGGAGAGGGCGTGCGCCCAACGGGTCTAGCCTTCAACAAAGGCTTTCGAGAATGACTAATATCAGCCTCTTCAAAGCGACCGACCTTCTGTCGATCCTTAGAGCTCGAAGAACGAAGAGCTTCTTGACCGCGCTGAGCGTCAAGAGAGGCTACTCTTACTCGCTCTCGAGGAGCGTCCTTACGCTTTCCGCTCAAGCGTCCAGCTTTCGCTTTCAAAGCGTCCTTCTGGGCGCTCTCGAAAGCCTTCTCAACAGGCAAAGCGTCAAGCAAAACATCCCGACGAGCGTCTTCAAAAGCGTCCTGCCGAGCGTCTTCAAAAGCGTCCTCCAAGGCGTCCTGCCGAGCGTCCTCCAAGGCGTCCTGACGTGCGGGCTGATCAGGACGTCGAGAGGGAAGAAAAGCGTCCTGTCCACGAGACTTCCTACCCGCATAACGAGAACAAGGAAGCTCCGAAGGAGAAGCAAGCGGAGACAGAGACGAACGAGGAGACGGAGAAGGGGACTGCCTCGTCCTCTTGACAGCAATCTAGCGTCCTTCCTACGTTTAGGCTCAACTGCTGCTGGGCGAGTCTTCTGAGCCATTAACGCCGACAATTGGTCTTGAAGAGACACAAGAATACTCTTCGTAGGCGAAGAAACGAGAGGAGGTGAAGGGCTGCGCCTGCGAGAAGACGAGGGGCGAGGGGACGCCTCCTTCCTTCTCACAGGTACAGCAACCTGCCTCTCCGAGGCGCGAGAGAAGCGCTTCTCAGCGTCGTCCTCGGACGACGTCCTACCTCTCTTCTGTGGAGGAAACGCGTCATACGACGCAGGCGAAGACCGCAACGATAGCGGAGAGAGGGGACGTAAAGCGTCCTCCCTCGGAAAAGTCCTTTTCAACGGACGCGAGTCTCTCCGAGCGCTCCACCCCTTGCGCGGGGAGGGTGCCTCGGAGGACGAAAAACAGTCCATAAGGATGCGAGCCTGAGCACGCTCCTTGGCAGCCTGGGAAGTAGCAACAGGTCCTGCCGAAGGGACGCCAGATTGGTGGGGAGCCCCCGTAACCCTCTTGCGGCTTTCGACATGCCCACTCCCTGAGTCCTGGGAGTCCGACAGAGGTCTAGGCCTAGAGGCATTATGGGGCCGATCTGACGCCCCCTCCACAACACTAGGGGCACGATCACACACTTTACTTGAGCCGTTTTCTAGGGCCAACACTTTGGACTCTAGAGTGCGTAACGACTCTAGAATCAGAGAAAGGGCATTACCTTCTCCAGACACAGAACCAGGGCCTCAGGCAACAAAACACGGATTAGGTGAAGCAAATTCTACTGGTGTTAAAATAGGAGAAATGTTACTGCCCTTACCTTTCGTAGAACCGCTCTTGGAGGAAGACCTCCTGATCCTATCGCGCTCCAACTTACGCCGATAGGACTCATACACCTTCCATCCATCATCAGTCATACTTTTGCATTCAATGCATCGATCATCCAACAAACAAACATGCCCCCTACACCCCATACATACTGTGTGGGGGTCTACCGATGATTTCGGTAGCCTCACCTTGCAATCACTCCTCACACACACTCTGAAGCTCACTGAACTTGATCCCGACATCACGTTCACAGAAAAGCCAATCCAAAATCCAAAAACAGTCCACTATCGCGTATGCCAATCCAACAATCCAGAGTCAAAACCAAAAGTCAATCCAGATACTTAGAACGAGTCAAATCCAAAAATCCTGGGCGGAGGTCTGTAAACAGGTGTTTACCGACCGGCGACAGAAAAAATATGAATAGAAAATGGGAATGGTTCCTGATATCCGCCTCCCAGCGGCGGGAAATGGGTACTACCACCTGGCCGCCATGCGTGTGCCGCGAGTTTTGAAATTCTGTCGGACTTCGGAGAATACAGCTATATATATATCTGTCAGGTAAGTTTCATGAACAAAATATAGTTTATTAAACAGTCAGACTACTGGGCAAATATACAATGTGAAGAGACATTGTATTAGAGGAAGTTAAAGAACTATATCTGTTAGGACAACAACACTATGTTAGCCACCAATTCCGTTTATTGTCAGTCCTCTCTCCCCTTGTTAGAGAAAGGACTGGCTTCTGAGAGGATTTAATTGCGTAGGAATAAAATGTATACTCAAACACAAAGGTCACTCACTCACCAGTAACTAACCAGTTCCAGCCTGCCAGTAGAGAAGAAAGGGAAAAGAGAAAAGGAAAAGATACCAGTCATCCCATTTATTCTAACTTTCACACCATCAACTTAAGTAAGATACAATCTGTCCTGCTAGGGGCAATGGATGAGCTACATAACTTGTTGAGCAGCCACCACCAGACCCAAGGAAAAAAGTAAAGTGTCCCAAGGACCTATGGGCAACGTTCACAGAGAGAAGGATGTGAAAGGAGGGTTTTGACCAAAGCAAAAGTAATCACAATTTTTGAAACGTAAATTGTATTTTTCCTAACTATACAAACCTGAGGAACTACTTTCAGCGTGGGCTGGAATTACGGCCATTAAATTCTTGAGCAAGGTGGTTAGGCAGTCACTACCTTCTGGTGGGCAGGTAGGCACGCCTGCCCGGATGAAAACACTCCATTTTGCCTTTCGGCCCAGGTTTTAGATTGAGGGGTGGCATTAGGTGGGCATGTATGTAAAGGACCTCAGGTTTGTATACTAATTAGGAAAAATACAATTTACTTTAAAAAAATTGTGATTTGTTCCTACACGATATACAAACCCTCGGTCCTTTACATTAGAAGACTCACTGATTGGTGGAAGGCATGTGAGTGAGCCTCTAGAACTGACTGGAATTCTGCACACTTGGTCATAAGAGCGAGGAGTGCCCTGCCTCTGACAATTTGATTGGAGTATAGGAGCTGCATGATCGAGAGTCAGCCTTCTGGATCTTTTCAAAATGAGTGAGGAATCATAACTCCTCCGAAAAAGGGTGGGCAAGAATAATAGAGTTGGAGGCTTTAATGCAAAGTTCTGGGAAGGGTTTGCATAAACTGCCAGTCTCCTTCCTCCCCTTTGCTAGAGGAAGGAAGGCGCGGGATTGCTTCTATGATTCTGATAAGAAAAATAGAAAAGAGCTCAAAGTGCAAGCTTACCGCATCAATCAATCAACCAGCCAGTGTAAGTTCAAGTCCTATCCTCATCTGAAGGAAGGAGGAGTAGAAGGACAAGGAGGGTAAGGTGGAGAGGCCAGTCACTCTCGCATCGTTCTTACCTCTAGAAACCGCACACCATAGGTGAGATGCAACTGTCCTCTTGAAGGAGCCAGGTAAGCAACTCAACCTGTGAGCATCCACCACCAGTCCAAGGAAAAGAGGTTGCAAGGACCTGTGGGCAGACCCGAAGGATGGAAGATATATATGGTCGCAATGAAACCTCATCTATCCTCCGGTCCAACATATTCTTTGGAGTGATGAAATGTGCCCATCCACTGGACATATCCAACTGCACAGAAGTCTCTCACGATCTCATAAGACTCAGAGAAAGACGTGTCATTGGACACTTCTGCATTGGCAGTCTGCAGTGGATAAAGGATCGACACTCAATGAAGGGTGTCATTTCTTCATAAGTACAGCAACGCACCAATAGGACAAATAATGACTGATCGGATCAAACAATACAAGTCCACAGCGCAGGAGATTTATGAGGACTCAGACTCGTCAACAGATGCTGACTGATTGTGCTGCGTGCATCCGAGACTTAGACACAAGTCATAACATGACACCTAACTTATGAGGGTTATGCTGAGAACAACCATACAAATTATCTATCTTGTTCGCCAAGAATGTAGAGAGACGAGATGAAGATTCTCGCGAGGCATATGCACATTAGACGATAGTCAACTGCCTTCTAGAGACTGAGGTCTCTGTGATGGCAAGACACAAAGTTTTCTCCTCAGTAGTTGAATCTCAACCAAAAGAGAAACAATACTATATTACTAGTGAATGACTGAAGTGAATGTGGACCTACGTCTTTACACTTGAATCAAGAGAAGTAAACTCTCAAGATTCTTATAGAAAAGTCCCGTCGATGACACCAACCAGTGAAGACGGCTTTAATCCCTGTTATTTTACAGAAGACTGAAAGTTAATCTGCTATTTCATTGCTGCTCAGCGAGTAAGTGGGAGCTTGCAATGAAAGTGGAGTCTTTCAGTTACAAAAACAAGGATTGTACTGCCTGAAGAACTGATTCTTGTTGGTTGGATCATGGAGGAAGTTTCTATTTACTTTGAGAGCAGAGCTAGTGGGCGGGGGGGGGGAACGGGGAGGCGAAGTCTTCCGTTATTCATTCACAATTCAGGGTGAACAAAGAATAATTGAACACCTTGCAAATTAGTAAATGTATATTAGAAGACAAACTCAAATTGTCTGAAGAATATCGTTCTGTGTCGTTGCAGCGGCCGATGGGGCAGGTGCGATGAAGAAGAAGACTAGGCTACAGACTTCTGTTATGCAGTGGGGTAAATATTAAGATGATAACGAGTCTAATGAGATATACCTCTGTCTGAAAATTCTTGCCACGGCAAATGTGGTGCAGGAGTTGGGCATAAACGTACGCGAGAATTCCTGCCAACCAGAGACCTAAGTCTGTGATTGCTGGGCAGAGATTCGAATTGGTAGTCAATCTTCAACAGAGGAGAAACAATACCAAACCAAAAAGAATCTTGGAGAGCAAGCAGTACTGAGGCAGAGCCATACACTGCTCACTCAACTTGTCATCCTGAGTTGCCTGGTAGAGCATTCCATGAAGGAACGCGTTTGGCTAGAACCATCGAGCACAAAAAAGATACACTCGAACATCTGAAAGTGAAGAGGCGCCCTCACAGGAGATGTAACTCCTCTGCTTAGCTGTGCAGTCATGTCTTCATTGTCTTTCATCATCATCACTGGTGCGTACCCTATTTACATATGTTGTGCTAGTGTAAAACCATTTTTTAATGTTCATACATATTTTGTTTTTTCTCTCTCTTGTGATTTTACATACAATTGTTTCCCTTGTAAAAATAAAACTGGACAACTTAAATAGTAACTGTATGGAAGATAACATGCATGACTGAATACTTACAGGGGTGACTGGATTATTTTCATGTACATAACTAAGTCATACAGTGCATATGTATGTATTTTTAACCATAAAATATAAGATTTACTTTGAAACAGTATCAATAATATTTCAAAGATTAATATGCACTGTAATAGGATGATATTTTAATGTATATTTGATGTAGGATGGTATTTTTATGGATACTTTGGTGTTTACACATTCAGGACAGGCAGTTATACTCATTTTTAGATGGGAGTTCCAAGTATTTGCGGGTACTAGCTATTTGCAGGGGTCTGGTACACATTAACAAAACTGTAAGACTTAACTTTACAAAAAACTTAAAATTAAATTTTTTTTTCTTTTTTTTTTATTTTTAACATTTTTTTACTTTTTTTTTTTTTTTTTAACTTTTTTTAATACTTTATGTTTTTTTTTTTACAAAATTTCGATTTCTTCACCACTTTCAACTTTCTGTTTTTTCATAGTATCAATTGGATCTTCCTTTTTGCTTACTCCTACTAAAGGCCTCTTTAAAAATGTTATTGTTATAATACAATTAAGTTTGTTCATACTTACCTGGCAGATATATATATAGCTGTATTCTCCGAAGTCCGACAGAATTTCAAAACTCGCGGCACACGCAGTGGGCGGCCAGGTGGTAGTACCCATTCCCGCGCTGGGAGGCGGATATCAGGAACCATTCCCATTTTCTATTCATATTTATCAGTGCCACTGTCTCCTGAGGGGAGGTAGGTGGGCACTTAATTATATATATCTGCCAGGTAAGTATGAACAAACTTAATTGTATTATAACAATAACATTTTGTTCATGAAACTTACCTGACAGATATATATATAGCTGAATCCCACCTTCGGATGGTGGGAAGAGACAGAATAGGATTTATAGGAAACTTAAATTAAGTAGATGATATACACCTTGGTTCCTCACCTGTTAGCAAAGTAGACTCTGTGATTACTGTCACTTCAGCCTGCTTGTGCTTAATCAGAGTTGCCAGCCAGGTGGAGACCTGTAGTGCTGGTGCGCTCTGGATGCTCTGTCAACGGGGACGTGACCTCAATGTGACAAGAGCATAGAGCCATACAAAATGAGTGGCAACGACGCAACTGACCACCACCTGACCAACTATCCAAGACCCCTCAACAACTAAGCTAAAGAGATGGGAGGTCTTCACCAAGCCTCACCACAACCAAAAAACACAACAACTAAAAACTAACCTAAACCTAACTAAGGGATAGGGAGAGAGCTACCTTCAGCCCCAAAGACTGTGTCTGCAGAAACGTATGGCCCAAGAGAACAACAGTCCTCGTATATCGTTCTCACATCTCTCAAGTAGTGTGAGGCGAATACTGAATTGCTCCTCCAAAAGGTGGCGTCAAGGATGTCCTTGATCGACATGTTCCTTTGGAAGGCAAGCGAGGTTGCGACAGCTCTGACCTCGTGAGCTTTCACTCGCAAGAGGCTCAAATCGATCTTCTGGTAAGACGAATGAGCCTCTTTAATGACGTCCCTCAGAAAGAACGCCAAGGCATTCTTGGATAATGGTATATCGGGCCTTTTAACCGAACACCAGAGATTATCTGAGGGACCTCGTACTTCCTTAGTCTTGTGGACATAAAACTTTAGAGCCCTGACAGGGCACAGGACTCTCTCAGGTTCTTGGCCCACAAGGCTTGTCATTACCCTTGATTTCAAAGCTCCTTGGCCAAGGGTTCGACGGTTTTCATTCTTTGCTAAGAAAGTGGGACTCAAAGAGCAGACCGCATTGTCACCTTTGAAGCCCACTCGCTTACAAATGGCTTGAATTTCGCTAACTCTCTTCGCCGTTGCCAGAGCAGTTAGGAAAAGAGCCTTCTTCGTCAAGTTCCTAAGAGATGCTTCATGGAGAGGTTCGAAAGGACTCGACATTAACAGTCTAAGGACTAAATCCAAGTTCCAAGAAGGAGGCCTCGCCTGAGGTATCTTGGATGTCTCAAATGATCTCAGGAGATCGTGAAGATCTCTGTTGTCAGACAGGTCTAGTCCTCTGTGTCGGAAGACTGCTGACAGCATACTCTTATATCCCTTGATGGTCGGGACAGCCAGCTTCTGCACATTTCTTAAAAATAGCAGGAAATCGGCTATCTGGCTCACAGAGGTAGTGGAAGAGGAAATTCCCTCCTTTCTACACCATGCCCTGAAGGAAGCCCACTTCGACTGGTAAACAGCTCTCGAGGAAGTTCTCCTAGCGTTGGCGATCGCCTTTGCAGCTGCTTTAGAAAAACCTCTCGCTCTGCCAACTTTCGATAGTCTGAACGCAGTCAGACCCAGAGCGGAGAGGTTTTCGGTGATATCTTGCGAAGTGGGGCTGTCTGAGTAGATCTTTCCTCCAGGGCAACGTCCTCGGAAAGTCTATGATGAAGGACATTACCTCCGTGAACCATTTCCTTCGCGGGCCACATCGGGGCGATCAGGGTCAAACCTCGTCCCCTCCGATGCCGCGAACTTCCTTACTACTTCCCCCATGATCTTGAATGGCGGGAAGGCATACAAGTCCAGGTTCGTCCAGTCCCAGAGCAGAGCGTCTATAGCGACTGCTCCCGCCCGATCCAGCACAGGGGAGCAATAAAGAGGCAACCTCTTTGTTCTCGAGTCGCAAATAGGTCGACTAACGGACACCCCCACAGTCTCCAGAGCTCTCGACAGACGTCCTGGTGCAACGTCCATTCCGTCGGCAGGATCTGAATCCTGTCGGCTGAGAAGGTCTGCTCTGACGTTCTGGACTCCTGCGATAAATCTCGTCAGGATCCTTATCCGTCTCGCATCTGCCCACAGCAGAATCTCCCTCGCTAAATAAAAGAGAGGACGGGAGTGTGTACCTCCCTGCTTCTTTTAGGTACGCAAGGGTCTGTGGTGTTGTCCGAGTTGACTTGGACTACTTTCTCTGCAACCTTTTGTTGGAAGAACTGTAGCGCCAGAAAAACCGCCGCTAGTTCCTTCACATTGATGTGCCAGGACACCTGTTCCCCCTCCAGGTGCCTGACACTTCCTCCCCTCCTAGTGTTGCTCCCCATCCCGACACCGAGGCGTCGGAAAACAACACTAGGTCTGGGCTCAGAAGCTTTAGGGACAACCCCTCTCGAAACTTCGAGGATCTAACCACCATCTTAGATGGTTCTTTTTACCGATTTGGTGATGAAAAGGGTCGCATCCAGATCCTCTCTGACTCTCCATTCGTCTGCTAAGAAAAACTGGAGAGGGTCTGAGGTGTAGTCTTCCCAGGGAAACAAACTTTTCCAGCGAGGAAATGGTCCCCAGCAGACTCATCCACTCCCTCGCCGAGCAAGCTTCCTTCCCCAGGAAGGCCAAAACTCTCTCTAAGCCTTGTAGCTGTCGTTCCTGGGACGGAAACGCTCGAAAAGCCACTGAATCCATCTGAATCCCCAGATACACGATGGACTGTGTTGGGGTCGATGCGACTTTTCGAGGTTTGACCAGAAGTCCCAGGGACTTCGCCAAGGCTAACGTGAAGTGAAGGTCCTTCAGACACCTTTCTTCTGACGATGCTCTGATCAGCCAATCATCGAGATACAGGGACACTCTTATTCTGCAGAATGTAACCATCTCGCTACGCTTTTCATGAGCATGGTAAATATTATGGGCTTGTGCCTTGTATGATAAGGCGCCCTATGAGGTAATGTTGAGACTAGCGATAATCTATACGCTAAGTCGGTTGGTATTGCACTTCCATCTTCAATGGAGTGTCTGGGGTTTGTAGATCACTTACGAAGTCGGTATTATCTTTACGACGATGTGTTAAACTCATGGTTCGGTGAGGTTCTTGTAGAAAACACAAGGTATAAAAATAGTATATTCTTCTGAAGTTTTACATGATGAAGATCAGGTATGATCGTACAACCGTTCTTCTATGACGATAGCTTGATCGCTTCTGCCAATGATGATGGCTAATCCTATTCCTCTACATGATAAAGCTTAGGTAAAGAGGTACAGGTCTTCTAATGACGATCACTAACTCTGTTCTGCCTGTCTACCATCTCTGTTACAAGTTATGAAGGAAACAGACAGTAGTTCGAACATATGAACATACTATCAGATGACATAGTTTCATACGAACACACAATCGAATGAGACACGCTACAGATCACGTAGGCCGTTTGAATAATAGGTCGGGGTAGTTGTCTCAAGCAGGGAGCTTGGACTAATGTTTATAAACAATTGAATGACTACAGGTGACGACATGTTATCTTAGCCTACATACTTATTGTATACGTCATCTTTAGCGTCTCTAGTCTGATCACCATTCCTGCAAGCAATCTGGTTGACCTCTTTAGTTTTAGACTTTTATATATATGGACTAACATTCCATATTTTTATTATGTAAACAAACTTACAAATACCATCGGAGCCGTGCTTAAACCGAAACAAAGAGCTCGGAATTGCCAAACTTTGTCCCTTAGCATGAACCTAAGAAACTTTCTTGAAAGAGGGTGGATAGGCACGTGAAAGTATGCGTCCTGTAGGTCCAAGGACACCATCCAGTCGCCCGGTCTTAAGGCTCCTAGAACCGACTGAGGTGTTTCCATCTTGAATTTTTTCTTTTCTACGAAAAAGATTCAGGCTGCTTACGTCCAAGACTGGACGCCACCCCGATGACTGCTTTGGTACCAGGAAAAGTCTGTTGTAATATCCTGGTGACCCCAGGTCTAAGACCTGCTCCACCGCTCTTTTCTTGATCATTTGATCTAAAAGATCTAAAAGAACCTGATGTTTCTCCCTTGATACGACGGGGAAAGATCTCTGGGAGTCGTAGAAAGAGGAGGAGGGTCCACAAAGGGGATCTTGTACCCCTTTTCCACTATCTTGAGGGGACCACGCATCTGTATCTCTCTCTCTCCACGCCCCCCGCAAAGAACTTTAGCCTGGCTCCGACCGGCATCTGAAGGACTCTCTTCTCACTTAGAGGATTTAGGTTTGAAGGAACCTCTTCCTCTTGCAAGTCCTCTCCCTCGAGGAGCAGGTCTCGAGGGAGGAGCGCCACGAAAGGGTTTAACCTTCCTAGGAGGTCGTCCAAACGACGACGTGGTAGGGACTGCGGGACGTCTTGAAGACTGGGCCAAGAGGTCCTGGGTAGCCTCTCTTGTAGGCTCACTGGCCAGGTCCTTTACCATAGCCTGGGGGAAGAGATGGCTCGAAAGAGGTGCAAAGAGAAGCTCCGCTTTCTGCGATGCAGAAACAGACCTCGCTGTAAAATTGCAGAAAAGCGCTCTCTTCTTGAGGAAAGCAGTGCCGAAATGAGACACTAACTCTTCCGAAACCATCCCTGACGGCCTTGTCCATGCAGGATAACACATTGGACAGCTCCCCCAGATTCAAAGAATCAGGACTCCTAGATTGAAGATCCAGGACTCCTAGGCACCAGTCTAGGAAGTTAAAGACTTCCAGAGTCCTTAACAGACCTTTCATGTGATGGTCAATCTCCGTTGGTGTCCATGAAATCTTAGCGGTCGATAAAAGAGATCTCTTCTGGGCGTCGACCAGACTAGCAAAGTCCCCTTGGGAAGACGACGGGATCTTAACTCCTACTTCACCTTTGGTCTCATACCAAATGACCGCCTTTCCCACTGAGTCTTGAAGGCGGAAGGGCGAAAGTCGACTCTTGCCCTGATCCTTCCGACGTTCCATCCAATCCTGCAACTTCTTGAACGCTCTCTTAGTGGACAAGGAAGTCTTCATCTCCACCACCTCCGGAACCTTGCACGACTTCGAAGACGAAAACTGAGAGGGTGGAGACTTGGGAGCTGCAGGCTGGAACTTCTCACCAAAAGAAGAACGTAAAAGACGAACCAGCACCTTGTAGTCGGAAACCGACGAACTGACGGCTGTTCTTCCTCAACTGAGTCCGCCGGACTACTAAGCTCTCCTTCCTCCCGAAGAGCAAAGGAGATTGAACTCTGGAGAGGGCGTGCGCCCAACGGGTCTAGCCTTCAACAAAGGCTTTCGAAGGATGACTAATATCAGCCTCTTCAAAGCGACCGACCTTCTGTCGATCCTTAGAGCTCGAACCACGAAGAGCGTCCTGACCGCGCTGCGCGTCATGAGAGGCTACTCTTAGTGCTCTCGAGGAGCACATCCTTAACGTTTTACGCTCAAGCGTCCAGCTTTCGCTTTCAAAGCGTCCTTCTGGGCGCTCTCGAAAGCCTTCTCAACAGGCAAAGCGTCAAGCAAAACATCCCGACGAGCGTCTTCAAAAGCGTCCTGCCGAGACGTCTTCAAAAGCGTCCTCCAAGGCGTCCTGCCGAGCGTCTCAAAGGCGTCCTCCAAAGGCGACTTGAAACTGCGGGCGGAGACAGAGACGAACGAGGAGACGGAAAGAAGGAGACTGCCTCGTCCTCTTGACAGGCAGTCTAGCGTCCTTCCTTCGTTTAGGCTCAACTGCTGCTGGGCGAGTCTTCTGAGCCATTAAGGCCGACAATTGGTCTTGAAGCGACACAAGAATACTCTTCGTTGGTGAAGAACCGAGAGGAGGTGAAGGACTGCGCCTGCAAGAAGACGAGGGGCGGGGGGACGCCTCCTTCCTTCTCACAGGTACAGCAACCTGCCTCTCCGAGTGGCGCGAGAGAAGCGCTTCTCAGCGTCGTCCTCGGACGACGTCCTACCTCTCTTCTGTGGAGGAACGCGTCATACGACGCAGGCGAAGACCGCAACGATAGCGGAGAGATGGGGACGTAAAGCGTCCTCCCTAGGAAAAAGTTTTCCTTTTCAACGGACACGAGTCTCTCCGAGCGCTCCACCCCTTGCGCGGGGAGGAGGGCGCCTCGGAGGACGAAAAGCAGTCCTTTAAGGATGCGAGCCTGAGCACGCCTCCTTGGCAGCCTGGGAAAGTAGCAACAGGTCCTGCCGAAGGACGCCAGATCGGTGGGGAGCCCCCGTAACCCTCTTGCGGCTTTCGACATGCCCATCTCCCTGAGTTCTGGGAGTCCGACAGAGGTCTAGACCTAAAGGCATTATGGGGCCGATCTGACGCCCCCCCCACAACACTAGGGGCACGATCACACACTTTACTCGAGCCGTTTTCAAGCGGGTCAACACTTTGGACTCTAGAGTGCGTAAAGACTCTAGAATCAGAGAAAGGGCATTACCTTCTCCAGACACAGAACTAGGGCCCTCAGGCAACAAACACAGGATTAGATGAAGCAAATTCTACTGGTGTTAAAATAGGAGAAATGTTACTTCCCTTACCTTTCGTAGAACCGCTCTTGGAGGAAGACGTCCTGATCCTATCGCGCTCCAACTTACGCCGATAGGATTCATACACCTTCCATTCATCTTCAGTCAAACTTTTGCATTCAATGCAACGATCACCAGCAAACAAACATGCCCCCTACACCCCATACATACTGTGTGGGGGTCTACCGATGATTTCGGTAGCCTCACCTTGCAATCACTTCTCACACACACTCTGAAGCTCACTGAACTTGATCCCGACATCACGTTCATAGAAAAGCCAATCCAAAATCCAAAACAGTCCACTATCGCGTATGCCAATCCAACAATCCAGAGTCAAAACCAAAAGTCAATCCAGATACTTATAACGAGTCAAATCCAAAAATCCTGGGCGGAGGTCTGTAAACAGGTGTTTACCGACCGGCGACAGAAAAAAATATGAATAGAAAATGGGAATGGTTCCTGATATCCGCCTCCCAGCGGCGGGAATGGGTACTACCACCTGGCCGCCCACTGCGTGTGCCGCGAGTTTTGAAATTCTGTCGGACTTCGGAGAATACAGCTATATATATATCTGTCAGGTAAGTTTCATGAACAAAACTAATTATCCAAGGAAGATTGCTTCTGCCTACTTTTCACAATGTTCCTGAAACGACTCAGGCAAACGTCATCGAACTGCGCAAGCATACGACCTTTGTAAGCATCCTTAATTTCTGCCGTTGTCATATGGTCATATGGTCATCCTCCTCCTCCTCGCCACTGCTAGAGAACTCTTCTTGAACGACGTTATGTTGCATGGCCTCCAACTCCTTCAGGTCATCCGTCGTAAGCTCCTCTTGGTGCTCCTCGAGAAGGTCATTGATGTCGTCCTCTTCGACGACTAGCCCCATGGACTTGCCAAGTGCAACGATCTCATCAAGATCTGGTTGCGAAACAGTTTCAGGATCGTCAACTGTTCCTGAATCTGCAGCACCAGCTTCGCCCACGTTGAATCCCTCAAAGTCTCGGGCAGATACGGCATCAGGCCAGAGTTTCCTCCACGAAGAATTCAAGGTTCGCCTTGAAACCTCCTGCCAAGCTTGATTGATGAGTCGGATGCATATCACAACAACATCGAAATACTCCTTCCAAAATTCACGCAAGGTGAGGTTTGTGGTATCGGTGATGTCAAAATGACAATTTGTCGAAAATTGCATTTTTCCTAACTATACAAACCTGAGGTCCTTTAACAATAGGAAGGTAACTAGCGGCAGCTGGGACGGTCGTAAGCTTCGAACAAGGGGAGAACGGTAGTTAACTGCTTGTCCGATCGTGCGCGCGCCACGCGCCCGGGCGGTGAAGAATCACTTTTGCTTTAGGCCCATGCAAAAAGTTGCAGAGTGAGGGGTGGTATGAGGTGGGACTATATGTAAAGGACCTCAGGTTTGTATAGTTAGGAAAAATGCAATTTTCGACAAATTGTCATTTGTTCCGATACGTAATACAAACCCTCGGTCCTTTAACAATAGGAAGACTCACTTCTTGGTGGGTGGAATCTGAGTCTTTTTGGTGAACAGACTGGTGTTCGTCCAACCTTGGAATGCCTCCCTGGTCGTAAGAGCAAGGGAGGGATCCAAAACCTCTGTCCGATTGATCGGGGTGTGCACCGCAGATCAATGGTCAGACCTCTGAGCCAAGTACTAAGAGAGTAGGCAAGCGTATCTCGTTGTACCAGCAAGTAAGAACTTGCTCCATTACAAGAGCCAAACAACATAAAGTTATGGGTTTGTCTCATGTAGGCATCCACTCCTTCCCCTTGTTGGAGGGAGTGGAGGATATTTGCTTCTATCCCTAACTAAAGGGATAGACTGGGGCTCGGTCGAGTAGCTTACCTGCATCGAATTCCTTTGCCAGCATGGTGACGACCGTGGACCCTCTGCCCACAGGTAGAGAGAGAGACAAAGATGGAGAAGAGAAGCCAGTCGCACTGGCTCATTCAACCATTCATTCCTACAGTCACACCAGGAATCGATGCTGTTCTGCCTGCTCGGGTGCTGGGTAAGCTTACACAACGTGTTGAGCAGCCACCACAGGTCCCAAGGAAAAAGTATCCAAGGACTTGTGGGCAATATCCCGAAGGTAGAAGGACGTGAAGGTAGTCTGGTTGGCCCAGACACCTGCCTTCAGGACCTGCGCCACGGAGAAGTTCTTACGGAACGCCAAAGAGGGTCCAATACCTCTGACTTCGTGGGCTCTCGGTCGGAGCGTACGGATGTCGTCACTACCATCAGCCTCGTACGCCCTCCTGATCACCTCACGCAGCCAGAAAGAAAGCGTGTTCTTGGATACTTCTTTCTTGGTAACCCCAGTGCTAACAAAGAGGCGTCGACACTCAGGCCTGAGGTGTCGAGTTTTCTTCAGATAGCGCCGTAGCACCCTCACAGGACAAAGCAGCATCTCATCCGTATCGTTGTCGGTGAAATCCATTAGGGAGGGGATCGTGAAAGACTCGAACCTGTCGTCAGGGATCGACGGATTCTGAGTCTTAGCTACGAAATTCGGGACGAAATCGAGCGTCACAGATCCCCAGCCCCTGGAATGTTTAACATTGAAGGGACAGACCATGAAGTTCCCTACTCTCTTCGCCGATGCCAGGGCCAGCAAGAAGAGGGTCTTGAGGGTCAGATCCCTGTCTGACGACTCTCGGAGTGGCTCGAATGGTCTTCGAGTCAAACTCCTAAGGACGAGAGTCACATCCCACTCAGGGGGCCTGAGTTCCCTGGGTGGGCAAGACCTTTCGAAGCTCCTTATTAGCAAGGAGATCTCGAACGAGTTCGAGATGTCCAGTCCCCTCAGTTTTAGGACGAGCGCCAGTGCTGCTCTATATCCTTTAACTGTGGGTACTGAGAGGAGCTTCTCTCGGCGAAGAAACACGAGGAAATCCGCTACCTGCTGAAGAGTGGCTCTGAGAGGAGATAGACCCCGTCTACGACACCAACCACAGAAGACGGCCCACTTCCCCTGGTACACAGCTGCAGAGGACTGTCGGACGTGTCCAGCCATCTCTGTTGCTGCGCTGCGAGAAAAGCCTCTCGTTCGCAAGAGATGGTGGATAACAGCCAGCCGTGAAGTTGTAGGGACTGGACTGCCCAGTGGTACCGCTCTACGTGTGGCTGGGCTAGAAGGTTGTGCCAGTGGGGCATCTCTCTCGGTTCTTCCGCAAGAAGAGCCAGCAGGTCCGGATACCAAACGGCTTGAGGTCGTTTGGGAGCCACCAGGATCATCCTGAGATTGGGAGTGACCAGCGCTCGGCTGATCACTTTCCGAATCAGACAAAAGGGAGGAAAGGCGTAGACGAAGAGGTTGTCCCAGGGGTGTTGAAGAGCGTCCTCTGCAGCTGCCCATGGGTCCGGCACGGCTGAACAAAAAACTTGAAGTTTTTTGTGCCGCCGGGTGCGAACAGGTCTATGACCGGACGCCCCCACAGGTTGAAGAGCCTTTCCGCCACTTCTGGGTGTAGGGACCCACTCGGTCCCTATCACCTGATCCCGACGGCTGAGCTTGTCTGCTACTACATTCCTCTTGCCTGGAATGTAGCGTGCTGACAGCTCTGATTGAGTGAGCCGTGGCCCACTCGTGCACCTGCACAGTCAACTGGTGGTGTAGCGAGACACTAGGCCCCCCTGCTTGTTGACGTATGCCACTACTGTGGTGTTGTCGCACATCAACACCACCAAGTGTCCCATCAAGCGGTCTTGGAACTCTTGGAGAGCGTAAAACGCCGCCTTGAGTTCTAGGACATTGATGTGAAGGTGCTTGTCGTGATGGTCCCACACACCTGCAGCCAGCAAACTCCTCCAGGTGTGCGCCCCATCCCTCGGTCGATGCGTCTGAGAACAGCAGCATCTCCGGGGGTGGGGGGGGAGTGCGTAGAGGCACCCCTCTTAAGAGGTTCCTGTCGTCGAGCCACCAGGCTAGGTTCTGCCTCACCTTCTCCGTGATGGACACGGGGAAGTAAGGTGGATCCTTTACCTGTGACCAACTCTCCCTTAGTCTCCACTGGAGAGACCGCAGGTGAAGACGTCCGTGAGGAACTAACTTCTCGAGTGACGACAGGTGGCCGATCACGACTTGCCATTGCTGAGCTGCCTGTTCCTGCCGAGACAGGAACCGGCCGGCTGCCTCCCTGAATTTGCTGATCCTCAAGTCTGCGGGGCGGACTTGAGCTGCTACCGTATCGATCAGCATACCCAGGTACTTCATCTTCTGCTTGGGTTCGAGATCGGACTTCTCGTAGTTTATTCACGATCCCCAGATCGCGACAAAACTTTAGAAGTCGATCCATGTCCTGCAGCAACTGCGAGCGGGAGCTCGCCTAGGACCAGCCAATCGTCGAGATACCTCAGAAGACGTATCCCTGTCGCGAATGGGCCCAAGCAGACACCAGCAAGTGAACACTCTCGTGGAACACCTGTGGGGCGGTAGATAGACCGCCGAAGCAAAGTGCCCTGAATTGGTACACCGTCCCGTCGAAGATGAAGCGGAGGTACTTTCTGGAGGACTGATGGATGGGTATTTGAAAATACGCATCCTTCAGGTCCACTGAAAGCATGAAGTCGTCTCCCTGATGGAGTCCAGCACGGAACGTGCCGTCTCCATCTTGAACCGAGTCTGGCGAACAAATCGGTTCAGGGGAGAGAGATCTATCACAGGGCGCCAGCCCCCCGATGCCTTCTCCACTAAGAAAAGGCGGCTGTAAAAGCCCGGTGACCGATCTACTACGACTTCTACAGCTCGTTTGGTCAGCATGGTCTTGATCTCCTGCCGAAGAGCGTCGTCCTTTGAGGATCCTAGAACATATGTCTGAAGATGGACCGGGTTGGAGGTGAGGGTGGCCGAGATTCGAAGGGTAGTAGATATCCCTCCCGAAGGACGTCTACTATCCAGGTCTCGGCACCGTAGCGCTGCCAAGTTGCCCAATGGCTCGCTAGGCACCCCCCCACTTCCGGCAGCTGGTGAGGGGGAACGCCGTCCCTAGCGTTTCCCACCTCGCTTCGACTTCTTCCCAGCACCTCCTCGGGGAAAGGAGGGCTGGGAGGAGGGCTGGTTACGGCCTCCTTTACCAGAAGTTGAAGCAGGAAGAGTCTTTCCTCGGGGCTTCGATGGAGCAGCCGTCTTAGCAGCCGAGGAAGCGCTAGCTAAACTCTTAGCTTAGCCGCAGTTGTACGAGGTTGCCCAGAAACCTTCGTAACTGCCTGGTGAACCAGACGGTCACTGTCATCAGTGCGCCGTCTTTCCACCGCAGCGTCCACCATCTCTCCGGGAAAGAGAGCGGAGGAACTCTTCATTGGTCCGTTACAGAGTCCATTTACCGCCTCACGCCCGGCCCCCTTGGCTACTCGTGTAAGGACAGCGTCCTACGGACGGAGAACCAAGTTGGCCCCACATTTTGTTTGCCGTCTGATGGGCGAGGTAGGAGATGGCCTACCTCCAGACTGGCACAGTCTCCTGAAGTCGGGGTCGTCTTCGAGGGCAGCGCCCCCGGAGTTGGCCGCGACCTTGGATACTGTGAGGGACCACAGATCCAACCAAGAGACTGCCTGGAAAAGCCGCCATAGCGGTAGCTTCCAGGCCCAGTGCCTCCTGCTCCGAGAAATAATATTGTTATAATACAATAAGTTTCATACATACTTACCTGGCAGATATATACATAGCTAAGACTCCGTCGTCCCCGACAGAAATTCAAATTTCGCGCCACCACTCGCTACGGTAGGTCAGGTGATCTACCTGCCTGCCCTGGGCGGCAGGACTAGGAACCATTCCCGTTTCTATCATATTTTCTCTCTTCCACCTGTCTCCTGCGGGGAGGCTGGTGGGCCATTAATCGTATATATCTGCCAGGTAAGTATGTATGAAACTTTATTGTATTATAACATATCATTTTCATACAATGAACTTACTGTCAGATATATACATAGCTGATTGGCACCCTTTGGTGGAGGGTCAGAGACAGCTATATGGAATAGACAGGTAAACAACATATGTTGTAGGTATAAAAGAAAAAACCTTGGTTCCTACCTGATAGGTGGTAGACTTCGTGGCTGTAGCCGGTAGTCTGCATCACCTCAAGACTTTAGCGAGATATTAGATCTATGGCTAGAGTTCTTGTGGGTCTGTCGATGTGTATAAGAACCGCTTACTCGGCAGAGCCTAAAAGGACTTTGTCAATGGGTACTGGGACCACTTCTATGACAACACACCTTGTGAAGGAGCATAACCAATCCCGACCACCTGATCCTAACCACCATGTTAGTATATAGAATTGCTCTGAGTTATCCCGAACTCATAACAACAACCTATAACTCGAAACGAAAAACTCATTTATACAAAATTCTCAAAAAAAAATTTTTAATACTCCCCTAAAAGATATCACAAGAGTTCCTTACTGAACAACAGTGACTGGCCGCCAGTGCAGCACCGAGCCCTCTTTGTCAGCAGGAATCTAGAACATATCTAGTAGAAGGTATGTACAAATTTAAGGATTGGTGTTTGCTCCCGTACCCAGTATTGTATCCGCCGATACAAATGGTCCCAGAGAAAAACATTTCTCGTAGGTCACGCGAACGTCTTTAAGATAGTGAGATGCAAAAACTGAATTGCACCTCCAATATGTCGTGTCAATGATTTTCTTTAATGACATATTCTTCTGAAAAGAGAGAGACGTCGCACTGCTCTAACTTCATGGGCTTTTACTCTTAAAAGCGGAAAAAGAGTCGTCAGGACAGAAACTTGTGAGCATCCGTAATGACGCTCCTAATGAAGAAAGCTAATGCGTTCTTAGACATGATTCTTGTGGGGTCCTTAATCGAAACACCAAAGACTTTGTCTATAGCTCCCATTTGTTTCTTTCTTTGTAAGGAAGAACTTCAAGGCTCTTACCGGGCAAAGAGACCTTCTCTGTTTTCTCTCCCTACTAGACTCGATAAGCCTTTGATCTCGAATCTCTTGGGCCAGGGATTCGATGGATTTTCATTCTTCGCTAGAAAACAGAGTTCTAAACGAGCAAAAGGCCGAGTCTTTGTTAAAGCCGACTTCATCTTCTAGGGCATGAAGTTCGCCAACTCTTTTGGCTGTCGCCAAAGATAGGAGAAACAAGCATTTTCTTGTTATATCCCTGAACGAAGCTACGTGGAGAGGCTCAAATCTGTCAGACGAAAGGAACTTGAGAACTACGTCCAGGTTCCAGCTGGGTGGAGTTTAGTTCCTTCGATTTGTCGTTTCAAACGATCTAATCAAGTCGTGCAGATCTTTATTCTCAGCAATGTCTAGTGGCCTCTGTTTCTAATACTGCCGACAGCATGCTCCTGTATCCTTTGATTGTCGATACAGACAAATGAGATACCTCTCTCAAGAACAAAAGGAAATCGGCGATTTCGGTTATAGAAGGTACTGGAGGAGAACAACTTCTTAGACTTACACCACCTTCTGAATACCTCCCACTTCGACTGATAGACTCGTCTAGTGGAAGCTCTGCGGGCTCTAGCGATAGCGCTTGCAGCTTCGCGAGAAAACCCCCTCGCTCTGACAAGTCTTCGATAGTCGAAAGGCAGTCAGAGCGAGAGCGGGGAGGTTTTGATGAAACCTCTCGAAGTGTGGCTGGCTTGAGAAGATCCATCCTTTTTATTTTGAAGGGATCTTGGGAAGTCTACTGTCCACTCCAGCACCTCTGCAAACCAATCTTGTGCTGGCCAAAAAACGGGGCTATCAGGGTCATCCTTGTCCCGTTGGACGCTACGAACTTTCTCAACAATTGTCCCAGGATTTTGAAAGGGAAAGCGTACACGTCCACATGAGACCAGTCCAGCAGGAAGGCGTCGACCACGAGAGCTCTTGGTCTTCCACCACTGAACAAAAGACTTCCAGCCTTTTGGAAAGGAATGTGGCGAACAGACTACGTGAGGAGTGCCCCAAAGATCCCACAGACTCTGACACACCTCTGAATGAAGAGTCCATTCTGTGTGAAGGACCTGGCTTCTCCTGCTCAGTCTGTCCGCCCTGATGTTCTCGTCCCTGAACAAATCTTGTCAGGAAGGCGATGTTTCTTTTGTTTGTGAGGCCCAAATTAGCAGATCTCTGCTATCTCGTAAAGCGACACTGAGTGTGTTCCTCCTTGCTTCCGAATGTAGGACAGGGCTGTAGTGTTGTCATTCACTTGGACCACACTGTTCGTCACAAAGGGTTCGAAGAACTTTAGCGCTAAGTGAACTGCTAGAAGTTCTTTGCAATTTATGTGCCAGGACACCTGTGCTGCTTCCAGGTGCCTGACACTTCTCTCGGTCCTAGTGTTGCTCCCCAACCCTTCTCCGATGCATCGGAATCAAAACACTCGGCTTGGGTTCGGAACTTCCAGAGAAATTCCATTGTTCTCTTTTAGAGGGGACAACCACCATTGCAGGTGTGGTTTCATCTCCATTGGAAGGAGAAAACTGTCGGAGAGAAGTCCCGTCTTCCAGTTCCAAGATCTCCTTAGGAAAAACTGAAGAGGGCGAAGATGTAGTCTTGCTAGAGAAAGAACTGTTCGAGCGAGGAAAGGGTGCCTAGTAGACTTAACATTCCCTCGCCGAAGTTCGTTCTTTCCCTAAGAGAGAGAGACTTTTTCCAAGCCTCTCACGATTCTCTTCTTCGAAGGAAATACTCGAAAACCCCGAGAATCCATCTGAATCCCCAGACCAGACCAAGTTCTGTCTGGGAATCAGCTGTGACTTCTCGAGGTTCACGAGTAGTCCCAACGCCTTTATCAGGTCTAGGGTCAAAGAAAGGTCCTCCAAACACTGTCTCTCTTGTTCTGGCCCTTATGAGCCAATCGTCCAAATATAGAGAGATGTTGACGACCTTTGAGGTGAAGAAACCTCGCCACATTCTTCATCAGCTTGTGAGACCTGAGGAGCTGTGGATAGGCCGAAACACAAGGCCCTGAACTGAAAGATCCTTCCCCCCGTCATGAAACGGAGGTACTTCTTCGACGAAGGGTGAATCGGGACATGAAAAATAGGTGTCCTGGAGATCCAGCGACACCATCCAATCTCCTTGACGTAACGCCGCAAGGACTGAGGCCGAAGTCTCCATAGAGAACTTCTCCTTTCGAACGAACTTGTTCAGAGCGCTGACATCTAGAACTGGTCTCCAGCCCCCCGAGGCTTTCGCAACCAGGAAAAAGCCGATTGTAAAACCCCGGAGAGTTTTGCTCTAGAACCAGTTCTATAGCTCTTTTTGTCCCACATTTGATTCACCATCAGACGAAGAGTATCCCTCAGTACAGGTCCCCTGTATCTGGCTGACAGTTCCCGCGGAATGGTCGTTAGTGGAGGACTGTCTTGGAAGGGGATAAGATATCCCTTCCTGATTATGGACATGGAAGAGGCGTCTGAGTTTATGAGTGACCAGGCGTCTGCAAATTCGAGAAGCCTGGCCCCCACTGGAGTGTTTGGAGGCTGTCTGTCTCACTTCCCTTTCTTAAAGGGACGGGAAGGAGCCTTACCTCTCCTCTCAAGACCTCTTCTCTTAGAGGTAGCTCTGGAGAGAGGCCCTCCTCGAAGGGCTTGAACCGTAGAAGTCGGTCCTTTCTTGTCAAACCGAAACAAGAGGTCTCTTCTTCCTTGCAGTTTGCAGGAGAAGATCCTGAGTCGCCTTCTCAGTCAGTGATCGAGAAATGTCCTTCACTAACTGAGAAGGAAACAGGAAGTCAGACATGGGAGCGAAAACCAGGGCTGCTCTCTGTGAGGGAGAAACCGCCTTGGTTAGGAATGAACTAAAAATACTCCTCTTCTTAAGGAGTACTGCTCCGAAAAGAGAGGATATTTCTCCCGAACCGTCTTGTACCGCCTTGTCAATACAAGCAAGAATACTCAGAATGACTTCGGGGTCAAGACCATCCGAGTCATGAGCTTTCTTTCTTAGACATCACCCCAACGGACCAGTCTAGGAAATTAAACACTTCCAAAATATGGAAGAGTCCCTTGAGGAGATGATCCGTCTCAGAAATCGCCCAAGACACGCGAGCTCCATTCAAAGCGTGTCTCCTTGACGAGTCAACCAAGGTTGAAAAGTCCGCTTCGGCTGCCGCTGGAAGAGAAAGGCCCATGTTCTCCCCAGTTCGGTACCAGAAACCTCTCTTGCCAGAAAGTATGGCTGGAGGTATACAGAAGGTGGTCCTGCCCAGATCCTTCTTAGACAACATCCATTTGTCTAAGGACTGAAGCGCTCTCTTCATAGAGATCGTAGGTCTCATCTTCAAGACCGACGAAGACTTAGGCACAATCGCACTCGAAAACAGTGATCGAGGCGAAGGAGGAGCAGCAGGAGTTAAAGAATCTCCGTATTCTCGTAAAAGAAGGTCAGTCAGAACTTTATAGTTCGAGACTCCTTCTCTACCGTCACCCATCTTCTTCCGAATCTCCTTCTCCACCTTGTGGAGAATCGGCCTGAAAAACGAGAGGATCTTCATCCCGTTCTCTCTCTACTGGTGACAAACTCCTACTAGGAGAGGGGCTCATAGAGTGAACCGACTCTCTCTCACGTCTAAAAGAAGTCTCGCGTCTGCTTGACTTCTCGCGCCTGAAACAGCCTCCTCGCTTGGCTGGCGCCTCGCGCTTGTCTGGCGCCTAACGCGCTTGTCTGGCCCTCGCGCTTGGTCTGGCGCCTCGCGCTTGGCTGGCGCTTCACGCTTGGCTCGCGCTTTGTCGGCGCCTCGCGCTTGTCTGGACTGCATCGCGCCTGGCTGGACGTCTACGGTATCTCGGCGATTGTCTGGCCGCCTCACGCAAAACTCCTCGCGGCCTGGCTGGCGCCTCGCGCTTGGCTGAATCTCACGCCTAACTGGCGCCTCGCGCCTGGCTGGCCGCCTCAGGCCTGAGCGTATCCTGATCTAGAGCAACTCGCTCGGATAGATCCTGACGTTTGTACGACTCTTCGCGCCTGGAAGACGTCCCATGTCTGGCGGACGCTTCACGTCTGGCTGGTGAAAGAAGACGAGACTTCCTAATAGGAAGTCTAGCGTCCTTCTTGCGAGGGGATCCCTCGAAAGAACTCCAACCAAAGAGGCAATCTGCTCTTGAACTGCAAGCAAAATCCTCTTGGAAGCCACCCCAGCGTCCTCTTCAATAGAAGAAGCAGAGAACTCGAAGGAGTGCGATCCTCAAATACAGCTCTAGGAGGCGTCGAAACCAGCTTAGCCTTCTTGATAGAAGAAGGAGCTTCCTCCGAGAAGAAAGTTCCGGGCTCGAGTCGAACGCGCGCTCTTTTCTTTCCAATGCCTTTTCAGTGGCCTAGAAAGATCCGAGTCCTTCCACTCTCGTTTAGGTGAAGGAGAAACCGGACGACTGAGAAACATCTCGTAGGACACTTCTATTTGAGCGGTCCTGAGCAGACTGTAACTAAACAGAACCTGCTGAAGGGACGCCTGACCGTTGGGGATTCCCCACAACCTCCGTACGACTTTCGACTTTCCAACTCCTCTGGGTATGTGAGTTGGAAGAGGTCTAGGCCTGGGAGCATCGCAGGGACGGTCAGACGCCCCCCTCCACAACACTGGGAACACTCACTTCACTTTGTAAATCACAATCACTAGCCTTACCTTGCATGGCCGCCATCTTTGTCTTCATTTTACGAAGAGTAGCCTTCAGATTGGCGATTTCAGAAGCCGAATCCGAATGCAAAGCCTGTGAGGATTCAGATACATAGGGAGATCATATCATTAACAAAGGAGAGTTAGACTCAGCAAAAGGCTCAATAGGCCTTGTACTCACACTCTTTTGTGCAGCCCGTCTAATCCTATCCCTCTCTAACTTCTTCAAGTAAGAAGTTAGAGTCTTCCATTCATTAGCATCCAACTTTTCACACTCAATACAGGTGTTAGCCAAAGAACAGTCAAACCCCTACATTTACGACATACAGTGTGAGGATCAACCGAAGCCTTCGTATCCTCACCTTGCAGCCTACATTCACACACACTCTCACACTAACACTTGAATCAGACATTCTTTTAGAAAAATCAAAAGCAAGTCCAAATCCAGTCCACAGTAGCGAATGCCAAAACAACGATCCAGTACGTCACCAAGAAATCCAATAAAGATGATCAATAAAGTCTTGAAAAGCGAATTCCAGTCAGGAGGTAGTAACAACAATGTTGATACCGCCGGCGACAGAGAAAATATGATAGAAAACGGGAATGGTTCCTAGTCCTGCCGCCCAGGGCAGGCAGGTAGATCACCTGACCTACCGGTAGCGAGTGGCGCGAAATTTGAATTTCTGTCGGGGACGACGGAGTCTTAGCTATGTATATATCTGCCAGGTAAGTTCATTGTATGAAACCACAAGTTCTCCGACAGGAGCTGCTGCAGGGACACACCTGGAGTTAGCCTAGCTAGCTCCAGGTTAACCTGTTTGGGCGGTATTGGATCCACTGATGGCACGTAGAACTTCCGCTGTCGCTGCAGAGGAGGAGGAAGTAGCTTGGAAGACCGTCCTGACTTAAGTGAATCCTCTCGTCCTGAGACGAAATTCTCCACCTGGTCAAGGACTGAGTCTGCAAGCTCCGATCGCGGCAGTCCCACCGTCAATTTGGGTTCCCTCTTCGGGCCCCAAAATGACTTGAGCCGGGACGTGGGCTCAGATGGTGGTAGCGTCGATCCTTCCCCCAGGTCGTTGTGCTGACGAATCAGCGCAATAACCTGGGCAAAGTTCCTCTGGATCTCGGGAGTTACAGCGTCCTGAGGAGTAGGACCGTCCAGTCCCTCCAACAGGAGAGCTCTCGAGACCCTCCTCCTTCAGAAGGAGGAACAGCAACAGACCCCTGACGGTCGCCTCCAGCCACTTGCGCGTACGACCTGGCTGGTCCTAAGACCATGCCTGGTGCGTGCGGCATCGTGACGGGATCGTGAGCGGCGCACCTCTCACGATCACTCCTAGCTACCTCGCTCTTCCCGGTGTAGCCCGAGG
>NC_061101.1:44019633-44036715 GCF_015104395.2 Macrobrachium nipponense
CTATCCCATGACCCCATCATGCATCTACGTAGCGGCGTGCTTTTTCGGCCACTTGGCAGCAGCATCGTTATCGTAAGCACGCGGAATTCATTCGTTCTATGCGATTTTGTTTATTAACGTAAATTCGTTAGTGATTTAGGTGTAGTACTACTTTATCGTGTTGTGTGAGAACTTTACTACATACGTATACTACATAACTTAATTACGTACAGTATAGTATACGTAGTCATGGGTCCCAAGAAAGTTGAAGTTCACGGAAAGAAGAGGATGCTTTCTTTGGAGACAAAGATAGATATCATTAAAAAGTATGAAGCTGGCATGAGATTGAGTGTGATCACCAAGGAATATGGCCGAAATCCATCGACAATAGGCACCATCCTTAAGCAGAAGGAAGCCATCAAAGCAGCTACACCTTCCAAGGGCGTGACTATTTTGTCTAGCAAGAGGAGCCACGTGCACGATGAGATGGAAAGGCGGCTTCTTGTCTGGATAAAAGACAAAGAAATCGCTGGCGATACGATAACTGAGACGGCAATCTGCCACAAGGCCAGCGCTATTTTCTGCGATTTGATTGCCCAGGCCGAAGCCGACAGAGGAGAAGGGACATCGACGCCAACCCCAGACTTCAAGGCTTCTCATGGATGGTTCGAAAAATTCCGTAAATGGACTGGCATCCATTCGGTGGTGCAGCATGGGGAGGCTGCCAGCTTGGACACGAAAGCGGCCGAAGCCTTTATTAAGATGTTCGCCGAGATGACGATCAACGAAGGCTACAGTTCTCAGCAAGTCTTCAACTGTGATGAGACTGGCCTTTTTTGGAAAAAAAATGCCTCGTCAGAAGTACATCACGCAGGAAGAGAAGAAGCTACCCGGGCATAAGCCTATAGAAGACAGGCTTACTTTGTTTGAATGCCAGTGGGGATTGCAAGGTGAAGCCCCTACTTTTGTATCATTCGGAGACTCCTCAAGCCTTCAAGGCCCACAAAGTGCTAAAGGAGAAGCTGTTGTTGGACAATGCCCCTGCTCACCCTCCTGGCCTCGAGGAAGATATCTTTTATCAAGGTTCTTTATCTTCCGCCTAACACCACCCCTCTCCTCCAGCCCATGGACCAGCAAGTGATATCGAACTTTAAGAAGCTGTATACAAAACATCTTTTCAAGAGATGTTTTGACATCACCGATACCACAAACCTCACCTTGCGTGAATTTTGGAAGGAGCATTTCGATGTTGTGATATGCATCCGACTCATCAATCAAGCTTGGCAGGAGGTTTCAAGGCGAACCTTGAATTCTTCGTGGAGGAAACTCTGGCCTGATGCCGTATCTGCCCGAGACTTTGAGGGATTCAACGTGGGCGAAGCTGGTGCTGCAGATTCAGGAACAGTTGACGATCCTGAAACTGTTTCGCAACCAGATCTTGATGAGATCGTTGCACTTGGCAAGTCCATGGGGCTAGTCGTCGAAGAGGACGACATCAATGACCTTCTCGAGGAGCACCAAGAGGAGCTTACGACGGATGACCTGAAGGAGTTGGAGGCCATGTAACATAACGTCGTTCAAGAAGAGTTCTCTAGCAGTTGCGAGGAGGAGGAGGACGACCATATGACAACGGCAGAAATTAAGGATGCTCTAGCTGCTTTTCATAAGGTGCAATCATTTGTAGAAAAGAGACTCCCCGAAAAGGCTTACAAAGGTCGTATACTTGCGCAGTTCGATGACGTTTGCCTGAGTCGTTTCAGGAACATTGTGAAAAGTAGGCAGAAGCAATCTTCCTTGGATAATTAGTTTTTAAAGAGGCCTTTAGTAGGAGTAAGCAAAAAGGAAGATCCAATTGATACTACGAAAAAACAGAAAGTTGAAAGTGGTGAAGAAATCAAAATTTTGTAAAAAAAAAAAACATAAAGTATAAAAAAGTAAAAAAAATGTAAAAATAAAAAAAAGAAAAAAAAATTTAATTTTAAGTTTTTTGTAAAGTTAAGTCTTACAGTTTTGTTAATGTGTACCAGACCCCTGCAAATAGCTAGAACCCGCAAATACTTGGAACTCCCATCTAAAAATGAGTATAACTGCCTGTCCTGAATGTGTAAACACCAAAGTATCCATAAAAATACCATCCTACATCAAATATACATTAAAATATCATCCTATTACAGTGCATATTAATCTTTGAAATATTATTGATACTGTTTCAAAGTAAATCTTATATTTTATGGTTAAAAATACATACAGGCAGTCCCCGGGTTACGACGGGGGTTCCGTTCTTGAGGCGCGTCGTAAGCCGAAAATCGTCGTAAGCCGGAACGACACTTGGAAATATGCCTTAAACTAAGAAAAAGTTAGAGAGACCTTACCTGTGTGACATGCAAGTATTGCATGATGTGTAGTGTGGTTATTTCAATGGCAAAGGATGGTTCTTGAAGGTATAATTCTTTATTAAACTCTTGTGACACTATAAAGCACAATGTACTACACTTAATCCTTAGGTTAGATTATACACTAAACACTATATTATGCACTGTACACTACGTAGTACGTATGTAATCCTTTGGTAGATCCTGGAGTACACTAAAATCCCAGTCTGGTAGCTCTGGAAGGTAAAAGTATAACACAATTAGTACAAAATACTACACAAAGTCCTGAATGCAATATGTAAATTATAGATATCAAGAGTAAAAGAGTTAATGTATGTTAATTAATTCCTTACTTTTAGTTTATAATTCCTTACTTTGAGTTATATCAAGAGTAAAAAAGTTAATGTATGTGAATTAATTCCTTACTTTTAGTTTAAAGTTGTCATGCTATGTAACCCTGGATGCACAAAGTCTTATGTGGCCCCATAGCCTACATCATTCAGGGGGTTCTGGAATGTACAAAAAATAATTAGTATGTCAGTAAGTACTCTATGCATAGTAAGTTACATACAGTAATATGCACCATACAGTGGTTTAATATCACATATATAACATGTATAAAACTTAGTTAATGTATGTTAATTAATTCCTTACCTTTAGTTTAAAGTTGTCGTGCTATGTAACCCTGGATGCACAAAGTCTTATGTGGCCCCATAGCCTACATCATTCAGGGGGTTCTGGAATGTACAAAAAATAATTTTGTCAGTAAGTACTCTATGCATAGTAAGTTACATACAGTAATATGCACCATACAGTGGTTTAATATCAACTGGTACGTATGCATGTTGTAAATGATTGGTCTACACCCCCTGTTCAGCAGGGAGTGTACAGTAGTATGTAATTCCATGAGGGACCTTGATCACTTATCCCATGTGAGAGATCTTGGTCACTTTTTTTTAGTACGTATAAAACTTACTTAATGTATGTTTACTACTATGTATAATTCCTTACCTTTATGTTATGTAGTAACCCTGGACAAAGTTTTATGTGGCCCCATAGCCTGCATCATGGAGGGGGTCCTGGTTTTTCTGGAATGTACCAAAAAAGTATCAAAGTTAAGTCATGTATGTATGTTTAGTAAGTTACATACAGTAACCATACGTACAGTGGTTTATAACATGTATGTACATAATCAAACTTGGTTGGAAATTCCTGTAAAAAAAAGTTATGTACGTATGTAATACTACTGTATGTAAAAACCTTACTGTTCATACTTTGTTACACTACATGTTACATGTGATACGTATACTTTCCTGAAGGGTTTTTTCCATCCAAAAATGGTGCTTCTACTTGTAGTTATCCCTTGATGACACTTGTAGTAATTTGTTAGTAACAACCTGGAGTTGTGTGAAAAATGTTGGTTCTGGAAGGGAAAGGTAACAAAATTAGTGTACAAAATATACACTACAGAAAGTTGTGAATGCAATATGTTAATTACTGTAGATATATCAAGAGTACTAAAGAGTTAATGTATGTTAATTAATTCCTTACTTTTAGTTTAAAGTTGTCGTTCAATGTAACCCTGGATGGACAAAGTCTTATGTGGCCCCATAGCCTACATCATTCAGGGGACTCTGGAATGTACAAAAAATAATTTTGTCAGTAAGTCCTCTATGCAGAGTAAGTTTACATACAGTAATATGCACCATACAGTGGTTTAATATCACATATAACATGTACGTAGTATAAAACTTAATTTAGAAATTCCTTACATAACTTACCAACTTTTAGTGAGTCTCAAAGCTGTTACCTAGGTTGTGGGAGATGGAGGTGGAGGTGTAGAGCATTCATGATAAGGATGCATTCCAAACCTAACTTCAGTGTGCTTTATCACAGATAACAGGCTAGGATGATGGGCAGTCTGGAATGAAGAATTAATATTAAAGGACAGTATGTAACCACTTAGGTGTACAAAATTTATTGTACGTATGCAAACATTAAACACAACTGAGAATTCCTTACCTTCAGCAAAATGAAGACATGTAGGCTATGTGGAGGTCTGGTTTATGTAAGTCACAGGTGCATGCCAGTCTGGAATGATAATGTAATAGTACATATGATTATAGTATGTATGTTACATACATAACATGGTTATTACATATGTAATAATAAAACATTAATAAAAAAAAATGTCCTTACCAAATTCTAGTGGTTGGCTTGCTTACTGGGATGGCCATATGGTACATGAGAGTGGGGTGGCTGGGCTATGGATTGGGATGGGCAGGTGCTTGGGAGTCTGGAATGATAAAAAATATATAAAATGATAGTTACTACTACTGTAACTACTGCACATGTTATTACTGTTTGACATATGTAGTGTGTAATACGTATGTTCAATATAAAAAATGAAGAATTCTTTTACCTGAAGGAATGGGAGAGGTGATACTACTCGTATCAACTGATTTGGGCTCTGGAGAGGTGATACTCGTATCAACTGATGAGGGAACATCTAGATCTGGAAAGAATGATAGGGTACATAAATATATTATAAGGTGGATGTAATTGTAGCATATGTACACTTTTAATAAAATTTCTATTAGCAATTTATAAAACATTTTATACAAATTTGTTAAGGATTCCTTACCTGATGTATAGGGCGAGGCATCAAAACCATGGAAAGGCTCAGGGTCATCTGGGTCACTGTCACTATCAAAGGGGTCTGAAATGAAAAAAAAAAAAAATAATAAGGTTATGCAACATCAAACACATTGTACCACTATGTAAGTTAGTGTACGTATGTATGTAGGGTGTAAACAATTTCCAACATGAAAATGAGAAAAATGAAATTGCTTACCTGATTGTACACGTACAGTGGGCGGGCTGATACAGAGGGTCCAGGTACAGGGGGATCTGGAACTGTCACAGTAGTACAGGGAGATCTGGAACTGTCACAGGTAGTACAGGGAGATCTGGAACTGTCCACAGGTAGTACAGGGGGATCTGGAACTGTCAACCACTTCTGCAATAAAATTACAAATGATGAAAATTAATGAAGTTACAATTTACTCTTATTTAGTTGTTACATTAAAAAATTAACACATTTTAATATGTACACTATGTAAACACTTAAATTAGTAAAACAGTTTCAGAATTCCTTACCAGGACTAGGAGTGGGAGGTGGTGGTACTGGAGACTTGTGAAAGAAAGTGTCAAGCCTGGACTGCACACTTCTCTTCGTCTGCTTCTCCTTCAGGGTCTCCTTGTAGAAAGTCACCAAATCCATGATTCCTCTCTTGATTTTGTCAAACCTAGAAACGTTAGGGTGGGTCTTCTGCCTCAAAAGAAGCCAGGCTCTCTCCAGATGAGTAAAACCCTCTGACAAGCCTTTCACAGTTAATGACCTGGGTTTTGGCTCTGGTGCCGCCTCCTCTTATCAATCATTTGTTGTTCAACGTTCAAGTAAGTCCTGCAGACAATTCCTCTCCATGGGAAGCCAGCAGCTCTGTTTACATCATCAGGTTCAAGATCTAGTTTTTCAGCCTCTTGCTTAGCCCTACGATCTTCCTCGTCACAGTCTCGACGTCTTCTGCCTGGTCAAAGCCTTCAAAACTGTGCACAAACTGTGGACACAGTTTCTTCCAGGCCCCATTTAAAGTGGTCGTCTTCACCTCGTCCCAAGCACTTGCAATATTTTTCACTGCATCAGCAATGTTGTAGCCCTTCCAGAATTGCTTCAGTGTCAACTCCTTGTTAGCTTCTATGGCCCTCAAAGCAAAACGTATGGTCCTTCTAAGGTAGTAAGCCTTGAAATTAGCTATTACTCCCTGGTCCATTGGCTGTATCAGCGATGTGGTATTGGGTGGGAGGTACACCACCTTCACATTAGGATGCATGTCGCTCAAATTTGAAGGGTGACCAGGGGCATTGTCCAGGACTAAGAGGGCCTTAAAAGGCAGACCTTCGAAGTCAAATACCGCTCCACTGCTGGCACGAAATGGTCATTGAACCAATCTTCGAAGACCATTAAGGTAACCCAAGCCTTCTTGTTTGATTTCCAAATCACAGGGAGTTGACTCTTGAAATGCCCTTGAAAGCCCTGGGATTCTCGGCCAAATACACCAGCAAGGGCTTCAGTTTCAAATCACCACTTGCATTGGCCCCAAACAGCAAAGTCAGTCGCTCCTTTCCAGCTTTATGGCCAGGTGCTGACTTCTCCTCCTTGGAAAGGTACGTTCGATTTGGCATTCTTTTCCAAAATAATCCAGTCTCATCCACATTAAAGACTTGGTCAGCCGTGTAACCACCATCCTTAATTATCTCAGCCAAACCACCTGGAAAACTTTCTGCTGCTTCGCTATCAGCACTAGCAGCTTCACCTTGCAGCTTCACATTATGCAAATTTGCACGAGCCTTAAAACGGTTAAACCAACCTCTACTCGCGGAAAATTCACCACCAGCACTGCCTTCGCCAAACTTTTTCACTACTGCCTCATGCAGCGCTCTAGCCTTCTCCTGGATCACACTTAAGCTTACCGGAACACGTCCGCTGGTTCTGGTCCTACAGCCAGATCATGAGCAATTTCTCCATTTCAACAATGCTCTGGCTACGTTGCTTCTCGTTTATCACCGTTGACTTCATCGGTGCAGCATCCTTAACATGCTTCAGAATACGTTCCTTGTCCTTCACAATGGTTACCACCGTGGTCCTGCTCAAGCCTAAAGAACGGCCTATTTCGGTGTTAGTTTCTCCCTTCTCCGAACGCTTTACCACGTCATATTTGACCTCCATCGTGATGACCTTCCTCTTCTTGGATGAACTATCATCGGAGGAAGTACTTTGGCGTTTAGGAGCCATTGTAAATTTGCGAAAATGGCAAGGAATTTCAGCAACGTCTTAGCACACAACCGACTGAACTTCAGGCAGAGACGCGATTGAAGTGGCGTCCTTTCGTATTGTTACGCTTGGCGTCCTCGACCGTCCGAGGTCGTTGTTCGGTCAATTTACCATACAGTTTAATAGCGTTAATTAATTTATGCACCTCCGCTCAAAACTAGTTCTGCATATGAGGTATCGTTAAAAAGCATAACAAAACGTCGTAACCTTGGAATTTGTGTTGTAATCTAACCAGAAACTTAGTTTTTTTAATTATGTACTGGAAACAAGCAATGATTTTTCATTATATTTGCGCTTTTGGACTGTTTTAAACTGCGCATCCCAAGCTAGTGTATTCATTCGCCCGCAAACTAGTTCCGCATATGCGGCGTCACTAAAAAAATTCAAAAAATACGAAAAAAAAAAAGTGTCAAAAATCATCATAACCTCAAAATTTTTGTTGTAATGTAACCAAAAACATATTTTTATTATATACTGTGCTAAACTATAAAGGATTTTTATCATAGCATGCGTTTTTTAAAAGCGTCGTTATCTCGGAGCGTCGGAAGCGTCAGCGTCGTAACCTCGGAACAAGCGTCGTAACCCAGGACGGATTTTCCATTGAATATTTAAGAAAAAGCGTCGTAACCTCGGAACGTCGTAAGCCGGAACCGTCGTAACCCGGGGACCGCCTGCACTGTATGACTTAGTTACGTACATGAAAATAATCCAGTCACCCCTGTAAGTATTCAGTCATGCATGTTATCTTCCATACAGTTACTATTTAAGTTGTCCAGTTTTATTTTTACAAGGGAAACAGTTGTATGTAAAATCACAAGAGAGAGAAAAAACAAAATATGTATGGACATTAAAAAATGGTTTTACACTAGCACAACATATGTAAATAGGGTACTCACCAGTGATGATGATGAAAGACAATGAAGACATGACTGCACAGCTAAGCAGAGGAGTTACATCTCCTGTGAGGGCACCTCTTCACTTTCAGATGTTCAAGTGTATCTTTTTTGCGCTCGATGGTTCTAGCCAAACGCGTTCCTTCATGGAATGATCTACCAGGCAACTCAGGATGACAAGTTGAGTGAGCAGTGTATGGCTCTGCCTCAGTACTGCTCGCTCTCCAAGATTCTTTTTGGTTTGGTATTGTTTCTCCTCTGTTGAAGATTGACTACCAATTCGAATCTCTGCCCAGCAATCACAGACTTAGGTCTCTGGTTGGCAGGAATTCTCGCATACGTTTATGCCCAACTCCTGCACCACATTTGCCGTGGCAAGAATTTTCAGACAGAGGTATATCTCATTAGACTCGTTATCATCTTAATGTTTACCCCACTGCATAACAGAAGTCTGTAGCCTAGTCTTCTTCTTCATCGCACCTGCCCCATCGGCCGCTGCAACGACACAGAACGATATTCTTCAGACAATTTGAGTTTGTCTTCTAATATACATTTACTAATTCGCAAGGTGTTCAATTATTCTTTGTTCACCCTGAATTGTGAGTGAATAACGGAAGACTTCGCCTGTTCCCCGCCCGACTAGCTCTGCTCTCAAAGTAAATAGAAACTTCCTCCATGATCCAACCCACAAGAATCAGTTCTTCAGGCAGTACAATCCTTGTTTTTATAACTGAAAGACTCCACTTTCATTGCAAGCTCCCACTTACTCGCTGAGCAGCAATGAAATAGCAGATTAACTTTTCAGTCTTCTGTAAAATAACAGGGATTAAAGCCGTCTTCACTGGTTGGTGTCATCGACGGGACTTTTCTATAAGAATCTTGAGAGTTTACTTCTCTTGATTCAAGTGTAAAGACGTAGGTCCACATTCACTTCAGTCATTCACTAGTAATATAGTACTCTTTGGTTGAGATTCAACTACTGAAGAGAAACTTGTGTCTTGCCATCACAGAGACCTGTCTCTAGAAGGCAGTTGACTATCGTCTAATGTGCATATGCCTCGCGAGAATCTTCATCTTGTCTCTCTACATTCTTGGCAAACAAGATAGATAATTTGTATGGTTGTTCTCAGCATAACCCTTCATAAGGCAGGTGTCATGTTATGACTTGTGTCTAAGTCTCGGATGCACAGCAGCACAATCAGTCAGCATCTGTTGACGAGTCCGAGTCCTTCATAATCTCCTGCGCTGTGGACTTTGTATTGTTTGATCCAGATCAGTCATTATTTGTCCTATTGGTGCGTTGCTGTACTTATGAAGAAATGACACCCTTCATTGAGTGTCGATCCTTTATCCACTGCAGACTGCCAATGCAGAAGTGTCCAATGACACGACTTTCTCCGAGTCTTATGAGATCGTGAGAGACTTCTGTGCAGTTGGATATGTCCAGTGGATGGGCACATTTCATCACTCCAAAGAATATGTTGGACCGGAGGATAGATGAGGTTTCATTGCGACCATATATATATCTTCCATCCTTCGGGTCTGCCCACAGGTCCTTGCAACCTCTTTTCCTTGGACTGGTGGTGGATGCTCACAGGTTGAGTTGCTTACCTGGCTCCTTCAAGAGGACAGGTTGCATCTCACCTATGGTGTGCGGTTCTAGAGGTAAGAACGATGCGAGAGTGACTGGCCTCTCCACCTTACCCTCCTTGTCCTTCTACTCCTCTTCCTTCAGGATGAGGATAGGACTTGAACTTACACTGGCTGGTTGATTGATTGATGCGGCAAGCTTGCACTTTGAGCTTCCTTTCTATTTTTCTTATCAGAATCATAGAAGCAATCCCGCTCCTTCCTCTAGCAAGGGGAGGAAGGAGACTGGCAGTTATGCAAACCCTTCCCAGAACTTTGCATTAAAGCCTCCAACTCTATTATTCTTCCCAGCCCTTTTTCGGAGGAGTTATGATTCCTCACTCATTTTGAAAAGATCCAGAAGGCTGACTCTCGATCATGCAGCTCCTATACTCCAATCAAATTGTCAGAGGCAGGGCACTCCTCGCTCTTATGACTAAGTGTGCAGAACTCCAGTCAGTTCTAGAGGCTCACTCACATGCCTTCCACCAATCAGTGAGTCTTCCTTATGTAAAGGACCGAGGGTTTGTATATCGTGTAGGAACAAATCACAATTTTTTAAAAGTAAATTGTATTTTTCCTAATTAGTATACAAACCTGAGGTCCTTTACATACATGCCCACCTAATGTCACCCCTCAATCTAAAACCTGGGCCGAAAGGCAAAATGGAGTGTTTTCATCCAGGCAGGCGTGCCTACCTGCCCACCAGAAGGTAGTGACTGCCTAACCACCTTGCTCAAGAATTTAATGGCCGTAATTCCAGCCCACGCTGAAAGTAGTTCCTCAGGTTTGTATAGTTAGGAAAAATACAATTTACTTTCAAAAATTGTGATACTTTGCTTTGTCAAACCACCTTCACATCCTTCTCTCTGTGAACGTTGCCCATAGGTCCTTGGGACACTTGACTTTTTTCCTTGGGTCTGGTGGTGGCTGCTCAACAAGTTATGTAGCTCATCCATTGCCCCTAGCAGGACAGATTGTATCTTACTTAAGTTGATGGTGTGAAAGTTAGAATAAATGGGATGACTGGTATCTTTTCCTTTTCTCTTTTCCCTTTCTTCTCTACTGGCAGGCTGGAACTGGTTAGTTACAGGTGAGTGAGTGACCTTTGTGTTTGAGTATATATTTTATTCCTACACAATTAAATCCTCTCAGAAGCCAGTCCTTTCTCTAACAAGGGGAGAGAGGACTGACAATAAACGAAATTGATGGCTAACATAGTGTTGTTGTCCTAACAGATATAGTTCTTTAACTTCCTCTAATACAATGTCTCTTCACATTGTATATTTGCCCAGTAGTCTGACTGTTTAATAAATTATATATTCAAGAGATCAGAGGCTTACATCTCCTTCCTTTGCTTTTCTTTAGCCAGGAAGTGAGACTAGGTGTGCTGAACCTCCAGTCGGTTCATGATGGTTTCCTCCCACCAAAAGTGAGTTTATCCATACATTAAGACCCAGGTTTATTTCTGTGTTTGAACAAATGAAATATTTTGAATTAACTTTTATTTTTCATAGCTAACAAACCTGTTGTCTTTTAATATACTGCTCACATCTTGCCTCCCCTCATCTGGTTACCTGGGCTGGAAGAAACTGGATGCATCACGGCATCATGGGTGAGAGACGGTTGACTGATGCTTCCTCTCACATCCCATTGGCCAAACCCCATTACCACCAATTCCTTGATCTACAATTTTAATGATTTTTACCAGTTTCCAGCTGGCACTAGAAGAATTTATCCTTACATTCAGAGAGCAGTTTTATTAGCTATTGAAAATACAAATTAATAAAAAATTTGTCATATTTGGATATTACATTAAAGAAGACACCACTCCGCCTCCCCACAGCTTAGGGGGCTTTCCAGGAGAATTCTGACAAGAGCTAAAGCATTTGAAACACACCTGACGGAGAACAGGTGTACTAGACAGTCTTCTGGTTAGCCATTCGATGTTTTGTTTGAATGCATACTCACCTATCAGCACAGAGATAGTATAAGCTAACTTTAACAGTAGGCAATTATCCAAGTACGTAATAAGTTTTATTATGAAAATTTATATATAGTAATTGTACTTTGTATATTAAGAATAAAAATGTTCATAAACTTGGATTTTTAACACAGTATATCAGATGATGCTAAAGATTCATTTATTAAAAATTTTTCTATTTTCAGGCCATATTACCAACTTTCTGTAAGAACTCATAGCAGCAGACTTCAAGGAAAAATGGACTGACAGTATTAGCTATGTGCTATCAAAGAGAAGTTGGTGAAGATTTTACTCTGGTAATGTTCTCAAGTTGTAATTAAAAAAAATATGTATAGTATCCTGGTTTGGTTCATTACACTCAAAGTTTTATAGTAAATGAAGGATTTAAATGTTAAAACTGTTTTAGCTAGATAAAGTTGAAAATTTTTAACTCACTAACCATGGAGGGGTCAGCTGTGTGTGACGGCTCATCAGGAGGCAGTTTGAGTGGTAATACCAGCAATTCAAAAATCATTGTTAAAGCTGCTATGTCAAGTCATGGAGACAATTTGATGTCAAAAAGGAATGAATATGCAGATGAAAAATGCTCTAAACTCTCATGGTCTGGTAAACAAGATAAAGTGAAAGGGACAGATAAGGACAATAGTTTACTAGTGCCAAAGAATATTCCTGAAAGTTCAGGTTCAGGTGGAACAAAATCTTGTGGAGCTGTTTATGTGGTACAAGATGGAATGCTGGTGCAACTCCCCTCTGGAAGTTTAGGAGCTTCACGTTATCAAGAAAAAAGATCTTCAGTAAGAATTGTGAAAGAACCAAAGGTGGAATCATCCCTTCAGAATAACAAAGAAAAGGTTGTCTTTTCACCAGGGAAATGGTCCACTGGAAATCAAGCTGGTAAACGTACAGCAATCTATACACCAGGCAACGTAAGAACAGTTTCTGTTGGGGAGAAAACGAACAAAGATTCTTCAAGGTTAGAATTTATTGTTTATGAAAATGCTGAAAATAACCTTGGTGAAGGGCTTCGTACAGCAGGCAAAAGACTGTCTGCAGATCGTCGTCAAGGTCCTAAAAGGAAACGAGTCAGAATTTCGGCATCTAGTGACACAGTTACAAACAGAGTTGTTACAGTTAAAAACAGTTCCTCTGGTGGAAAAGACTCAGAAAAAATAGGAAACAAAATTTGCAGAATTAAGGTTGAACCCCCACAGCTCAGTGAGAATCTTAGTCCTTCAGGACATGAGGATTTGACAGCAGAAGTGTCAATAGATAGTGGGATCTGTAAAAGTGAACCAGTGATAGAAGGTTGGCAAGAACTGGAAGAAGGTGATTCAGATGATACTGCATTGTTTGGTCATAAGAGTATAGTGATAAGTGTCCAGGATGGTTTATCTGTTAAGAGTTCGGGTGAAGGGGATACTATTGTGGAGAAAGACCACACATCTCAGTCTCATAAAGGATCCAGTAGTGTTAGTGGTGATACATCACACAAGTCTCAGATCCTTAGGAAGGTTGATCCTAAGAAAGGACTCTTCTTTCAGTGTGAAAACTGTGGATATTCATCAAAATATAGAACTTCAGTGAAGCGTCATAAGGAACATTGTGGTATTGAAAGCTCGTGCACTAAAAGGAGCTGTATTTTTCCCAATTGCCAAGTAAAATTTTATCATGTGTCCCAGATGATAAGACATATGGAGGTGATGCATTCTGCTTGCATTGGAGTGAAGAACTTGAAGTTTGCTTCGGTGGAGGAGTTTCATGCTTGGAAGGAAAAAGAAGAAATAGCACATTTTACTTACTTTACAAAGCATCGTGGGGATTGCCAAACAAAAAATGGCTTGTATTCTATTTATATATGCCAGAATGACGGATCAAATAAATCTCACAGGAGAAAAGATGAACCTCCAAGGTTGACTGGTAAGAGATACAAGAAGGGCACCATAAAGACTGGATCTACTTGCCCTTCTCGCATGTTTGTCACAAAGTATCAGGGTGAAGTAACTGTCAAGTATTTCTATTCTCATAATCATGAACTGAAATTTGAGAATACCCAGTTCCATCCAATAGCACCTAAAAGTTTAGATTACATTAAGAGTCGTTTTTCAGTTGGTGCATCTCCAAAACAAGTTCAGGATGAACTTAGAAACAAGGCTGTTTTTCGGGGAAAGGTTGGAGATGAGGTTGTGAAAGGACAGTTAATATCTCTTCGCACTCTAAACGCTATTAAACATGACTACCTTTCTTCTTTTAGGTTGGACAAAGATGATGCTAATTCAGTATTCCTGTTGGTCAAAGAATGGGAGAAGAAAGATTTCAATCCTGTCTTGCTCTATAAGCCTCAGTACTGTACTATTGTAATTGGGAATTGTAACAAATACTTTCCTTCACAGTCAGATATATTTTTCATTGCATTACAGACAGAGACACAGTTTAAGTGTTTGAATTCTGCCAAAAACTGCTTTCTTTGTATTGACACAACATATTTTAGTGGGAGACATGGGTTTTATTTACTTTCACTCATTATTCATGATGCCCATAGGAAAGGTGTGCCTGTTGCTCATTTTATCAGTAACTGCAGGACTGAAGAAATACTTAGGTATTTCTTCTCCAGTGTAAAAGAGCGCTGTCCTAGCCTCTCTGTTCATGGTGTCATGACTGATGCAGACTTCAGTGGATGGGAAGCATTTCTTGCAGTCTTTGGTTATGTCAGTGTGCATGTTGTGTGTCAGTGGCATATAAAGAGGACTTGGAAAAAGAAAGTTGACAGCATGGTAGACAGTGATTCCCAAAAGGAAGTGATGAATAACCTCACTGCTCTGATGCAGGAGAGAGATGAGCAGAATTTGAGTAAACTCATGGAAAATTTCAAATTGAAGTATGAAAACATCCACCCAAAATTTGTGGAATATTTCCAGTCAAATATTGTTAGTCAGCCAGAATTATGGGCACTGTGTCTTAGAGACTTGTCCAGTTGTAATTCTGTTGCTGATATGTACTGCAAAGCATTTCATGGTACATTGGAAGTCTTCTTTACCAAGACAAAACCCAAGAAGAGGATTGATGATTTGTTGTTACTTCTTCTGAGGATTGAAGGAACAGACACTGAACAGAGACTGAGCCATGAGGAATCAAGTCATAATGCAAAGAACACTGTTCCTCAAATTGGAAATCATGCCAAAAGTCTGGACATTGCAGATGCAGATGTTTCAGAGTCAGATGGCAGATGGCAAGTTGTTTGCCAGGATGATCGAAGTAAATTCTTTCAAGTCACTAAACTCAGAGATGAGTGTTTGGAAGCTTTCTGTAGTGCTGAGTGTCAAGACCTTCCTTGCGGAAACTTATGTTCACATATGTATAAGTGTTCATGTGAAGATAGTTCGTGTTTGTGTGAACACATTCATAAAGTTCACTCTGGTAAAAGCAACATAATCATCATTTGCTCAGTTGATTCACATTCTATTGTTGTTCCTGGAGAGAAGCAGGAAGTAGTTTTATATGAAGATCCTTTAGAAATTAAAGTGAAGCAGGAAAAGTCCTTATTAAATGCTGCGTACAATAACCTTGGCCAGTTGAACTCGTATATTAGTCATCCAAATGTCCAGGAAGAACTTTTGCCACAGATAGTTGAAACTCTTGAACAATTAGTAATGAAGTGCCGTGAAGTGAGTCGCAGTTTAGATGCTCCATGATTTAAAGAAATATTTTAATTTAATGAGAGATAATTTTCAGAAACCTGATATGCAACCACAGCTTGTGTGACCTAGTCAGGAGTCAATATGAGGCCCAAGTGATGTGTTTACAAAAATGGCAAAGTATTTTATTTTCAATTCTGGAGAACCATGGCAGTCCTTGATTAAGAATGATGTTATTGTCATGATAAACTTGGTTCCTTACCATAAGCACCCATTTTTATTTATGCTTAAATTGATCAAGTATTGGAACTGTCAGAGGAATTTAACTGCTTGTAGCTTTGCAGGTACTTTTGTCTTGATGAGGCTTTGTATTGTGAGATTATGCCTGAACCATGTCAACTGATATGCAGCATTGATTTTGACGTGTGTGTGTGTGTGTATGTATATTTTTAATTATTTGTTGAGTGACTTGGCATTTGAATGCTCTTAGTAAATGGGGAATACTAAAGGCCATTTATAGTTTGTGCATAATATTTAAATATGCAGCATGTACTTGTGTCCACTGTAAGTGCTGCTGTAAACATATTCAAGTAGAAATTTTACAAAAATAAATTTACATAAGTAGGGTAATTCCAGATTAGTTCAAGTCTATACTATCCATATGGCATAAAAGCAAGTATATTGTCAACTTTTCTATATAGATTACTCCTGTTTTTTTTGTTTTTTTTTTGCAAAACATATGAAATTGTTTTAGTCCTGCATCCTGCTTTATGAAGGAAATTAAGCTATTGAAATTTATAGTGATGTGTACTCTGTGGGTATAGTAAAAGTAAAGTAAAAAAACTAAAAACAATTCTCTTAACATTGCATACCAAGTACTTATAGGTATTTTAAAGAATATTTGGCTTGGAGGTAGAGTGGCCTTTGATAAAATGGTTCCTCATTGTGAGTCCCAAAGACAGACTCCCACCGAAACAATATTACCAGCCATTGAGACCAGATTGTGGTCCTTGGCAAAATTGTTAAAGACTTTGAAAATAGAAAATAAAGGACATATCAAAGTGACTTACTTAGTATATCCTTTGTCAGGTTAACTAAGTGTCCATGGGTAATTCAGTAATGTGCTGTCTAGATATTTTAGAATCAGACTTTGTTGTCAACTTTTACTTAATGATTGTTATCCTTGAGTCACAAATGTTCATGCATAAGAACTTAGTAACTGAACTGTTCAATAATTCCTTGGATTTTTCGTCTTTGAAACTAAGCTGATTCTTTGGAGACTAGTGAAACCACTTTTGGACTGAGCTGAATATTAAGGTTAACTTAAGGTGAGGTATGTCCAAAAACTGAGCGCCTTTAGAAATGCAGTAATCTGTATGTTAGATTACTCTCTTCATTGTTTATAAGGAAAGGCATTATAATTATGTAACGTACAAGTATATCCAGAAATTTAAAGTTCTTGTTCTGTAATGAGGAAGCATTTATGTACATGATGCACCAGAGTATTTTGCATTATTATTTTTGCTTTTAACCCCTTATATAGCATTAGGTGCTTACATATACAGGCAGTCCCCGACTTATGATGGGGGTTCCGTTCTAGAGATGTGCCGTAAGCCAGAAAATCATAAAAAATCCTAAGAAAACCTTACTTTTAATGCATTGGGTGTATTAGAAACTCCGTAAACTGCATTTTTATTGC
>NC_061101.1:44037215-44109715 GCF_015104395.2 Macrobrachium nipponense
CTGCATTTTTATTGCATTTCTCATAAAAAAACCTTTCAAATGTGATTAAGGCAGTCCCCGGGTTATGACTGGGGTTCCGTTCTTGAGACGCGTCGTAAGCCGGAACATCGTCAAATATTTTGCATTTTTGGTGTCATATTTCTTGTGCCAGATCAGCATTGTAGGCATAACCCAGGAACATGCGTCGTAACCCTGGAAATAATTTCTGATGAATATAATTGAAAAGCGCCTTAACCTCGGAATGTCGTAAGCCGAACCCGTCATAACCCGGGGACTTTTTGGAGTCATATTTTTTCCACCGGATTGGCGTCGTAAGTGGCATAAGCCTGGAACATGCTTCATAACCTCGGAGTGTCATAAGTCGACTCGTAAGCCAGGGACTACCTGTACTTATGAAGGCATACTTGAGTAGTAATGATGTTCTGAAGTATGTACGGTTAAAAGTTTTGGCCCATATAAGACAGTGACTTGAAGTGAAACAAATTGTTTTGTAGATGTTAAACTTTGTTCTTTCCTCTTGTACCTTATGTGCCTGAGATCTGTCACCTGAACATAGGGAAGTGGGCCCATCGCCGCATAAATAAAACCCTATGTGTGTGAGGGTGACAAGGAGAAGGCAGCGGCGGTGAGGGTTTACGCTAGAAATGATGATGTACACAGTAGTGATTTTACAATATTTTATTTACCTCGGCTCTTTTACAGCTTCCATAGTCTTATATTTGCTCCATAACAAACCCACGAGTCATGATTAGCCTTGATTCTTTGAGTCAAATTCTTCCAGATGTTTAATATCTGGAGTTGTGAACACGATATGAGAACAATAGATAGAAAATCAACCATTAAGTGGCTGTGTGGATGTGCATCTTTGACTTGTTAGTGGGAATAAACAGCTAGTTTTAATCTTTTACTTATATGGATGATGATAATAATAGCCAAAAGAATTCTCACCATTACTGAAGTTTACCAATAAATTTCATTAATTTCTTTTATCCTTTTACCCGTTTTTGTTTTATTTTATTTTGTTCCTTTATGGTCTTGTGGTCTTTGATTGATAACAGTCAGCTGTTCTCTGTTTCCATGTTCATACTTTGGTCTTTTATATAAGTAACTTACCAAGTAATTACTTAGCTAATGATTTTACTTGCACGGCATCCTAAATTCAATAATTCACGAGCAAGTGCCTGTTGCAATGAAGGAGTGACAGGCCTACCCACTGCAACAGAGCTAGCTAGCAACTGAACCCAACAGCGTCATTTCTTATTTATGCCCCGTTATCGATAGCACATTGTCTTGCTTGCTCCTGAATTCATGTTCACTGGTTTTGCTGAAGTTGATGACGTACCCTCTTTGATTTTTTGACTGTTGTCTTCGACTTGGTTTGATTTGCTTCTTTTGCATCTTTCACAATTAGCTTAGTGATTTAGTATGTCTGATTCTAGCACTTCCAGCCTGCAAGATGTGGTTGACCGAGCTTTGTTATGATGCACACATAGTACTATCTGCCTAAGGCAGACTCCTGGTAACAACCTTTCTCTTATCCTCAGCCCTCCTTCTCTCTCCCTTCCTACTCCCGTGCTCAGCTCCCATGCTTCTGAGCCTGATGCCATTGCCAGTCTAGAATTTAGAATTAACAATAAATTTGACAAGAAGTTTAACCTAGTTGTAAGTTCTGCTTCAGAGTTGGGGGCTTTTCTTCAAGTCCTTATGGATACAGTGGAAAAAGTGTGCAGTGATGAAGTGCCAAGTGTAGTGTGAGTGGAGGAGGTAGCTTCCCATCCCGTCAGTTCTCCTAGATGAAAGTCGTTGTCCTGCTCCCTACATTAGGGAGACATACTGGAGGTACAAGGGAGGCTGATGGGGCAGTTCAGATTCGGAGTCTGATCATGGGCGTCATAGATGCTACATGAACTCTTCTGGGTCATTGATAAAGCATATGTGTGATTCGGCTCCTGAGTCTCCTGTGCCAATCAAGTGGCATAAGGACACCTCTGACCTCTCCCTTTCTTCAGTGTTTGATACACTTGCCTTCTCATCCATGGGATTCACCTGTGCTGCTGTTTCCCAAGGACTCTTAAGTGCCAGAAGCCCCATGCTAGTCACATGTCGCCTGAGCAACTGTCTTGCTCGAGGCTCCCATACCTGAGAGCCCAGTCCTTGGAGCACTCCCATCTTCTGTGACTGCGCACCCACCACTGGCTCCCTCACAACCAGCTCTTGCTCCCGTGCTTTCTGCTCCCACTCCTGTTCAACTTGCACCTGTTCCTGCTACAGATTTGCAACACTTGGTACCTTCTGCCTTGTGACAATGCTCCTATCAGCAATAACAAACCCAAGCTTCTGAAGTGGATGACCCATCTCTTGCATCGCTTAAGAAACAGCTTGCAGAGATCCTGAGTTATATCAGGAAATTCCGCCTGCAGGAGATTCCACCAAGATGACCGATGACTTTTCTATGGTTTCGTCGGAGGGCGTAGAGGATACGGATCAAGACTCAGCACAACTCTCAGCTTACAAGTCTCTGCTTTCTTTTCTCCTTCATCTTCTGCCTCATCATTCCTGATGTCAAAGACTCAGCTCGAACTCTCTCTCCTGCTTAGGGTGGTTCTTTCTACCTCTTCCAAGAAAGCCTTGAAAGTTGTCAAGAGTGGCTCTCGATGAAGAGAGAGCAAGGGAAGGCGACATTCATGCACCTTCCCCCGCACTAGATCAAGAGGACCTATAGGCCTTATGACACCAGAGAAGTCCCCTCCCTGGGAGTCACTGTCTCCTCCCAAGGGGACTTCTCTAGTCTCATCGACTCTACACATTGCTCAGTCTTCACCCTAGCCAGGGCTTTCTTCTCTTCTGTGGAGTTAGACCATTTCATTAAGAATCTGTTCAAGATGTTCGAGGTAGTATACAGTTTCCTGGATTGGACAGTGGGAGCTCTCGCTAAGAAGATCAAGAATGCCACAGGGTTAGTTGACTCACTTTCTGCAGACCGTCTGGGCGTGCTTTTGTGTGCAGATAAAGCTGTTCAGGATTGTTGTGCAGAACTTGTGTCTCTTCTTCGCTTTTGGGCTCCTGAAGAAGAGGGACCTTTGGTGTTCGTTTGCTTTGTGAGGGGTTATGTCCTCAGAAGTCAGCCTTGCTTTTCATGACTCTGGACCCCTTCCATCTCTTTCCATAGGCCATGGTAGAGTAGATTGCTTCAGATCTGCAGAAGTAGTCTACCCATGATCTTTTGATGCAGTCTTCACATCCAAGCCTTCCTCGTCGGCGCCCTTTCGTCTGTAGTTCGTCTCTTCCCTCCAGCAGCACCCCTTTACTGGGAAGAGACCGAAGTCTGAATCTAGACCCAGCTCCAGCCTACGCTTCCAGTCAAAGTCCCTCAAGAAACACCCCGCCTCCAAGCCCCAACCTAAGAAGTGAGCCAGAAGCCCTTCGTGCCCCAGTGGGAGCCAGGCTTCTTGCATTCTGGGAGAAGTGGGCTCGCAGAGGAGCAGAGAGATGGGTCATCAGGGTGTTCAAGGAAGACTACTGCATCCCATTTTTGCAGACACCTCCTTTAGTCTCCTCTCCTATCGCATTTACAGCATACTCAAGAAGCTCAGAAAGGCATGAGGCCCTTTCGAAGGAAGTATCCTCCCCCTTCTGAAGAAAGCCATTGAAGAAATAGTAGACCTCCACTCTCAGGGATTTTACAACTGCCTGTTTGTAGTTCCCAAGACATCAGGGGGCTGGAGACTGGTACTGGATATAAACATCCTGAGTTGCTTCAGATCTAGGCTGGGTAGCCCTCCTAGGGACTCTGGAGTTTTTTGGGACATTGTCTCTGGAAGAGATGAAGCTCCACATCAGTGGTAGAGTTGAAGGCCATTCATCTGGGCCTACGTCATTTCTCCTCATATGTGTGCAACAAGATGGTGGTTGTGCATACAGGCAACACTATGGTCCTGTCATATATCTAGAAACAGGGGGCACGCACTCCTTTTCCCTCTGTCCGATGACAAAAGATGCTTCTGTGGGCTCATCAGAATTGGGTTTCACTCGTCACCTGCTTTCATTCAGGGGAAATTAAATGTCCTGGCGGACGAGCTGAGCTGTCGGAGACAAGTCCTTCCCACTGAATGGACTCTGGACGACAGGGTTTGCACTGACCTGTGGAGATTGTGGGACAGTCCCCTCATATATTTAACATCAAGAAACAACTGCCTTCCTCTCTTCTGCTATCCAGCCCTGGATCCTCTGGTCTAGCCGACAGACGCCCTGCTGATGGACAGGTCAGGCCTGGACCTCTATGCCTTCCCTTCCTTCAGCTTGGTCAGGGAAGTTCTGAACAAGTTTGCATCTCACGGCAATGTGTCAGTTACTCTCATAGCTCTATTCTGCCCCACAAAGGAATGGTTCCCGAACCTACTTCATGTGGTAGACTTGCCCCTGACTGCTTCCCCAAAGACTGTGGCTACTCAGACAACCGCATTTTAGGAGATACCACCATGTCTTGTCCTCACTCGCTCCGACAGGCTTTAGATTGTCAGGAAACTTGTCAGAGCAAAGGGATTTTCAAGAGCAGCTGCAGAGGCTATTGCAAAGTGCAGACATCAGTCTACTTGCAACATCTACCAGTTGTAGTGGGCAGTCTTCCATAGATGATGCCTCAGACATCACATCTCGTCTTTGAGACATCTATAGCCCAGATTGCAGATTTTCTCCTCTACTTAAGGACTTCTAAGAATCTTTCAACTAATCAAGATCTTCATGGGCTCCCAAAGTCTTTTGATATATCTAAACAGAAGTCGGCAGTGGTTTCTTGGAACTTGGATGTAGTCCTTAAGTGGCTTGTGCCTTGCAGGCCCTTCCTTCAAGCCCCTCAAGTCCACTTTCCTCAAAAACCTTTTGCATGAAACACTGTTCCTAGTAGCCTTAGCCATGGCTAAACGTGTAGCTCGACAGAAGAGCCAAATTCTCCCAAGGTGATGCAGTCTGCTCTTTCACCTTGGGCTTCCTAGCCAAGAACGAGTATCCTAGTAAATCATGGCCTCGCTCTTTTCATATGAGGAACTTAATTGATATCTTTGGCCTGGATAAGGAAGAAAAAGTTCTTTGCCCATTCAGAGCATTGATGTACTACCTGAATAGAACAGCGATCAAGGGACCTTTGAGTAACCTCTGGTATTTTGTCAAGAATCCCTCTCGTCCACTTTCCAAGAATGCCCTATCTTTCTTCATTAGAGGCCTGATATCTGAAGCTCATTCCCAGATATGGGAGAACTCTTTCCCATCACTTAAAGTCAGAGCGATTGCCTCGTCTCTCTCTCCTTCAAGCATAATTTGTCACTTTCTGCAATCCATCAGTCAACATACTGGAGGTGTAAGTCTATCTTTGCATCACATTATTTGAAAGAAATAGAAAGTGTTTGAAAATTGCAGTACCCTTGGTCCATTGGTGGTAGGCTGGCATGGTTTTGGGTGAGGAAGCATAGGAGAGACACAGTCTCTCTTCTATCTCTTCTCCTTGTAAGTAAGGATGTTGACTTTTGGAGAGCCGGGGGTTACTTGGTACAGGCAGTCCCCGGTTATTGGTGGACTCAGGTAATGGCGAGCAGGTTTTATGGCACTTGTCTAGTGCCATAAAATTAGAGATTTATGGTGCCATAATGGGCTGGGTTTCAGTTATTGGCACCATAAGATGCCGATAATAGAGTTATGGCACCATAGCATACCTAACAGAGGTGCCATTAACTGGTTATTGGCGCCATTAACCGAAACTCTGTGCCATAAGCGCCATAAATGGCCAAGTTTCGGTTAATGGCAGTTTTCGTTTATCAGCACCCCGCTGAGAATGGAAACCCCATCATTAACCATGGACTGTCTGTACCTGGAGGACCCACCTGTTCATAGGTAGGTATAGCAGAGTCCACCTAGGTTTGCAGCTAAGCCCCTCCCACTGCATGCCAGTGATTGGCTAGCTCTTGAAGGGGAATATCACACTAGTTAACAGTCCAAATAATTACCAGTGTGGATTTGACTCTATTCGGTGATGTTGAGTTTTGTGCATGAATCGTGACACGACAGATTTTAGTGTTGGAGTTTTGCAGTATGCAATTGAGATCTCCAATAAACGATATATAAAGTTATATATCATTATGAAGATCTTGGATCATTTTGTGTGTGCATCTTTTTTTTTTTAATGTGCAGCTTAAATACACACACATATTGCTTTTTTTTATTGGTGTTGGCCTGCATAAGTGATTCGACATAGACCACATTAATTGAAATGAATCATAGAATTAAGTGGCCAGTTCCAAAGTTAGGGTGATGGAGGGAGGAGGAACGGGAAGCCTTTGAGGAACCCGAAGTGGTTGCAGTAGGCAAAGGTTGATAATTTTATTCACATTTACAGGATAATCAAAGAAATCGAATGTGTATGAGTCCGACTGTATCTGTTTGAGAGAGGAGAGAGAGAGAGAGAGAGAGAGAGAGAGAGAGAGAGAGAGAGTACCTTGACCTCTATCGAGGTTTAAGTTCCAGACGCCATTGCTTAAGAGGAATTTTAGCGTAATTTTGGCACGGTCTCTAAAAATGGTAATAAATGCCTTATTCTAGAGTTTGAACACTAAATATGATCCTAATCATGCTCTTTAAATATTAAGCTTACTTTTAAATGAAATTAAAGTTACTGTAATTTCATTTAAAAGTTAGCTTAATACATTACCTATAGAAAAAGAAATAAATGGTTGGTAAAAATATAGGAATGTGTGAAGATTACATACATACAACATAGTTCTCTCTTCTTTCCCCCTTCCGACCAACCAATCTATTTCTAGAAGTCTTCTCAACTACTTTTAAGAAATTCTTTATTCTGTCTCTCTTTGTTACTGAAATTCCTTTTCATGAACAAACAGTGCTTTTTATTTAGCCTAATACAACTTTTAGTTATGTGTCTGTTTTAGAACAGGCATTTACAGTTGTAGAAGGTAAAGGTAAAAATAGATCAATTAAAGATTATCTATGCCACTGCTAACTACGAGAGAGCGAGAGAGAAATTATTTTTATAAGTATTTAATGTTATTTAATTTACACATAAAAGCTTGAAAACTTATATAAATTACGCAAAAAAAAAATTGAACAAACACCTTTCAGGGTTTCTCCAGGATTCGAAAATGTTGCATGTGAAATACACGGGAGTGATAATTAGTTAGGTTCCAATGAATACGCAAAATGGTATTATAGTGTACGTATATTAATCTATAGTATTTCAGTTCTAACTGTTGTAAGGAATATTTTCCTACCTAGAAGTATGGTACAGGCATGATTACGAAATATTGCTTCACTTTACAAAGTATATCGTTCGGATTGTTTTTCTTTTTTATTTTCCGTACAATACGTAATTGGTTCGAGAAAATGTTTTCTAATATGAAAATTTAATCTATTATCAAATTGAATAAAAATAAAACAGGAAAAATCATGTTTTATGCATGATTTTTAGTATTTTGTCCAAATCATTATGAAATATTTCATTATGTTTAGACAGGAGTAAGCCTACCAACCGTGTCAACCGATTATCATCTGTGTAAGGATTTATATTCAATGCAATTAATATGTGAGTGAGTGGAGTTTGGCTTATCTAATGTTACCAGGTTATCATTTGTTTAAAGATCTTTCTATTAAAAGAAAAAACCTTAGTTCAAGTAACCATATGAAATATAATAACAAAACTATCATATAACTTATAACTTCATTAAATTAATATAAATACATTTTGAGGAGACTTGTGTTGATGCACGATAACTTATACATGTTACATATGGTAATTTTTTTTATTATCATAAACGTCAGATTGACAGGATATTTTTTATATATTTCATGAAGAATTCAAACATACTAGAGAAGGAAATTGGAAATATTTGTTTTAATATATAAATGAATGGTTTATTGCTTGTCACATAGGCCTAGAATGATCGAAACTGGTAACAACATCTGTGTGAATGGATTTATCGGTGCTTTGGGAGCTAGTTACACTAAATTACATTCTAAAACATTTATTGAACTTTTATTAGTTGATATTTTTTTTTTACCAAATGAAATTTTTAATTTTGCATGTCAACCTCATGCTCACTATCATTATTATCTATCGCCCATTACGAATATTTATGATATATGGAAATACATTTTTGTTTTTCTATATTACCTCCTTATGGAGTGTGTAAACATATTTTCTCAAGGAGTGACTAATTCAGTCCCCAGCCATACGGTTTCAGAATTAGGCCATTCAATACTGAAATGATCAATTATATATTGGGCATAACAGCTGTGAAAGAACCCATTATTGTTATAAAAACTGGCACCACAATAATACTTATAAACAAAATCATACTGAGTATCATAGGATTCTCCGCCTTTCGCAGACGAGGCAAGGGCCAGTAGGCCTAACCAAACATATATTTTACATTTTTTTTATTTTGCTTATGATAAGCTAAATATAAAAAATAGTTTTTGTTTTTAACGTGATATATGCAAAACTTATAGGCCTACAACTTTGAGTGCTAAAATAAGACCTTCAGACCGATAAACAGGGTTAGGCCGAGGTATAATAAAAAATTAATACCACAATTATTAAAGATGAAACACTAAAGAACGATTGTAATTTGAATTTCCTTTAAACAGTGTTATTTAGCTCACCTGCAATAATAATACTCGATGTTTCCTTTGAAACATGTACTAATGTTATTAATTTTGGTAAAAGGTCAGTTTCAAACATTTTTAAATGGTCTTCATTGTTAACAGTTATGTCTCATGTAATTTTGTATTTAAAAACATTTTTTTTTTACCTTAATCATAGAGTTAGTTGGCTTAGTTGATATGAATGTAGCTTTATGCCAGCGAAGGCCATTGCTCTACTGAGCCCTGTGCAGGGAAAAGGTTAGAAGGAGAATAGTAGGTATGGTGTGGATGTTTAGATTCTACCCAACCAACTGAGACCACATAATCATACAAAATCCCTCGGCTTATACATGGAACTACATGTTTTAATCAAAGCATATTGTGAGTCTACTACTGTTCTTAACTATACTTTTTTTTTTTTTTTCATCTCTCCACCCGCCTGTGGTGTTTGCGTATGGTAACACTGCGTCCTGGGCTTTAGATAGTTACATTCAGCTTACATTCAACAATAATATTATTATAATAATATCCTATTTCGAATATTAACGGTGTAATTCGCATACAGTTAATTATTAAAACACTTTTCAGTTGCAAATGTACACCCAGACAACCTTTTATTTACCTAAAACTTACACATTGCGTAACTATCGAAAGCCCGGGACGCAGTGTTACCATACACAAACACCACTGGCGTGTGGACAGATAAAAAAAAAAAAGTACAATTGCAAAAATTTTTCGGTCCATCTTTATCTTTTGCACATTTGTGGAGTGATTATGTATATAGTTAGGCATGGACTAACAGTGTGCATATATCATTACTGTGTATTAACTCATTCTCTAGCATATTTAGAGAGTAATTATAAAACCCGTCAAAGGCCCAGATGCTATTCACTATTCGTTTTTTAAAGAAAAAAAAACAACGTTATTGTATTCTGGATACGTATTGCATACATTTACGCATAGTGTTCTGTTCTATTGGATAAGTTGGCTTTCAAAGGTAGAGTATAAAAGAACAACAGTAACTAGTTATCCTGAACAAATAACAGTTTTAAATCTTCCTGCGTTTTTTATATTAGGTATTTCCCGTACTGTTCTATATTTGTTGTGATAGATTACTTTCATATTTGATTTTGTTTCAACTGTTTTGCTGTTATGATCCAAGGAAACAGCAACTTGAAAGCTTCATTTACTCTGGGCTGTACAGTTGATAAATCTGCTTAGCTCCTTTATGGTTTGGAGATACTGGTGATGAAATTAGCTTTCTCCTGTACATGATTAAATCTCTTCATTGACATTGTATTACTAATTATATTGAGGGCTGTAACCATAATTGTTCGGAGAAATTGTTTTATTGTTGATTTTTGTTAAATTCAGTCTTGGGCTTAAATTTAGTCATTTTATTGTTTTGATTAATTTTTTCTTATACATTTTAACCTCCCACTTGGTGTTAGCTATTTCATCTAATCAAAAACTCTTTATCATTCATGTTAGCCATCCATTATCACAAGCATGTTTTATCAGTATAATACTCTGTTTTCCAGTTAACCATTACTGTTTGTTGACCCTTCGAATGTATCTTAGAAATTTGGCATGCTGTTTCTTTTCTCATCAGTATTTTTAATGTGGCTCAGTATCTTTAATGTTAGCTGCTAAGTTAAATTGATTAATGAACTTTGTCATATGATACATTTGTGTTCTAAACTGCATCCATTCCTACTCTTATCATTCAGCAAGGCTAATACAGTATAAAGAATTTCTTACCAAACACCAATTTGGCTGAAAGGTGGACTACCAAAACCGTTACATACTTTTAATAAAGACATGTAGGCCTAACCCTCTTAAGTTTTGGGAGCTCAACAAATTTGTTTGTGTTAATTTGCACTCTGGTTACTCATGGACAGAACAATATTTTTCTTTTATTGCTGTAAATTTCCGTGGTAAAAAGTTATTGTTATTTTGAAGCTGATTAACTGCACTTCATTAAAGTATGTTCAAAAATAGAAACAGCCTAAATAACAAGTGAAAAAGACCCACTGAAATCAGCTGAAAATTTTCCATGGAGGATGTCATTTTATGTTATCAGTCTCTGAGGGTTAGTTTAGCACTAATTCATTTCTACTAACTGTTCATTCTTTCATGCCCTGTTTTTGTAGTTTCATTCTTAAGTATAACAACTTGACAGAAATTTGTATAGGAATGCAATTACCAGGGTGCGTCTGAATTACTTGAAACACAATTCTTGTATAGAAGTAATCCATGAAGATTTTGGTAAATTATTGATGTAAAATTATGTATAGACTTACCCATTTACATATTGTGTTTTCCAGCCCAACTTTTGGAGCTTGAGATCTTCGTTACTCTGGTTTTGTTAGTCATTCAAGACTAAAAGTTGTAACTTTACCTGTATGAATCATGATTTAGATCATTTTAATGTGAAAGGGTATCCTAATGCTTATATCAGGAATGTGTTACTGGTGCATGTTTTTTGCAATTTAAAAAAAAATCTTGAGCATTATCGCTCATGAAGGAGTTTGCATTGACTTTTTCAATGTTGTATACTGTGGTATTGGTCAAAAGTATTTGGTAAGATATTTTAAAGAGGGTATATTGTTGAAGAAAAGTGACTGTTTTTAAAATGTCATGGTAAACACAATTGTGCATCGTACACAATCATTATGAAGTGCCTTAATTGCCTCAGTTGATGTCCAGATATAACATGCAATCGGTATGTAACTGAAGTAATAAATAAAATCCATTTTATTTCTTCTGTTCTTATTCTTTAGATCAGCAGCTGATCTATCATACCATTACTTGCTAACAGTTTTCCTGTATTGAAAATTTTACTATAGCCCTGTTTCTCTTTTTTAGAGAAGTGATTGCAGATGTATGAAATATGTATGTTTAATGAGGAAAATATCTTCTGTAAAAAAAATCCATTAATTTTAGTGATGATGTAGTGTATTGAAACTGCAGGATAAACCTGCACATCTCTGAACACAATAACTGTCTTAATAAAGTAATGTACAAATCTTAGTTGTTTCATTTTCTCTTGTATAAAGTAGACAGAACTTATATCAGTAAAGTTTAACAAACTTGGAGTTTTACTTTTCCAGTGATCCAACTTTGCTGGAAAATTTTCATGAAATTTTGTTTATTAGTTTTTTTTTTTAATTTATTACTCAATGAATAACATGTGTAAGATACTGTTTTTAAATAAGTAACTTACCAAGTAATTACATATCTATAAGTTTCTAACACTATGGCAGCTAAAAATTAGACAAATTTTGGAAGTCGCAGTAGCGCTCTTTTGTTTTGGATGTAGGTAACTTGCCCCGCCCACTTTCGGAGAAGAATAGGTATAACTATAACATAGCTAAACAAATCAATTTGTTTCTGCCAGTCAACAACATTACGTGATGGTTGAGCAGCTCTTGAAAGTTTTGGTCACTGGATGGTTGTGGTTTTTCACCAGTCGGGGGACATATTCCATTACTTTGGTAGTGCTAATTATATTAGCTTAGAGACTTTATCACTGATTTTGACTTTTGATTAAATCATGTCAGACTCTAGTTCATCTAACGTTAGGTTTTACAGCAAAGGCTGCAAAACGAGACTGACTTCAGTTAAATATTTTCCAGCAAAGACTGCAAAACGAGACTGACTTCAGCTAAATATGACTCCCATACTATGTGGAGTGTGTGTAGAGGACAAGTTTGTTCTTTAACTCTGACCTGTAACGAGTGTAAAGATTGGGGTAAGGGGAAATGGAAGGTATTAGATTTTTATTTAATGAAACTTAATCATAACAGAAGTAGGAAAGCAGCTGCTAGAGCCGAGGCTAAGACTGCTAGTCTTAATACTCCACCATCTTTTCTCCCCAACTCCAGTTCCCAGCTCCTTTTCTTCAGAACCCAGTGCCATTGCCAATCTCAAGGTGCAAATAGACCATAAATTTGATTTATCAGTGAATACAACAGCCCAGATTGGGAGTTCAGTGAAAGTGCTGATGGATAAAATGAAAGGTGTTAATGCAAGTTTAAGATGGCAGTGATTGAAGGAGGTGACTATCTAGACCAAGGTCCCTGCTAAACTCTTGAATGCCAAGTATATGTACGGTGTCTGACAGTGGAGTGCAATGTGTCTGAGCACCTAATATATTGGTTATACAGTGTCAGAGCGTCCAGTGCCTGATAATGCAGTACACAAGTGTCCAGTGCCCGAGCGCCTAGTGGCTGTGGCCGAACGACCAGACTACGAACACATGGAATGTCCAGGATCCAAGTGCCCAATATCTCTGATTGTACAGTATATACGGTCAGCGCGGGTGATAGTTGCAATTCATAATACAGTGGTACGTCGACATACGAAAGGCTCAACTTACGAAAAACTCGAGATACGAAAGCAAATACGAAGAATTTTGTGGCTCTACATACAAAAATTGTTCAAGATACGAAAGGTTGTTGCTGTAAAGTCTGAGATTCGCCCGGACCACCGATAACAATTTTAAAACTCGCGCGCCGCCAACTGAGTAGACTCGCTACCATCCTCCCACTCTCCCATTGGTTCCTGATGCTAGTCACTGCCATAAGATCCTGCTCTCCTATTGGTCAGCATCTCTCCCATGATCCCATCATGCATGTACGTAGCGGCGTGCTTTTTCGGCCACTTCGCGGCATCATCGGTATCATAAGCATGTGGAATTCGTTCGTTCTAAACGATTTCGTTTATTAACATAAATTCGTTAGTGATTTCGTTGTAGTACTACTTTATCGTGTTGTGTGAGAATTTTACTTCATACGTATACGTACTACATAACTTAATTACGTACAGTATATACGTAGTCATGGGTCCCAAGAAAGTTGAAGTAGGAAAGAAGAGGATGCTTTCTTTGGAGACAAAGATGGAGATAATTAAAAAGTATGAAGCAGGCATGCGATTGAGTGTGATCGCCAAGGAATACGGCCGAAATCCGTCGACAATAGGCACCATCCTTAAGCAGAAGGATGCCATCAAAGCAGCTACACCTTCCAAGGGCGTGACTATTTTGTCTAGCAAGAGGAGCCATGTGCACTATGAGATGGAAAGGCTGCTTCTTGTCTGGATAAAAGACAAAGAAATCGCTGGTGATACGATAACGGAGACGGCAATCTGCCACAAGGCCAGCACTATTTTCAGCGATTTGATGCCAACCCCAGAGTTCAAGGCTTCTCATGGGTGGTTCGAAAAATTCCGTAAACGGACTGGCATCCATTCGGTGGTGCGGCATGGGGAGGCAGCCAGCTCGGACATGAAAGCAGCTGAAGCCTTTATTAAGACGTTCGACGAGATGACAATCAAGGAAGGCTACAGTTCTCAGCAAGTCTTCAACTGTGATGAGACTGGCCTTTTTTGGAAAAAAATGCCTCATCGGGCGTACATCACGCAGGAAGAGAAGAAGCTACCAGGGCATAAGCTATAAAAGACAGGCTTACGCTCGCACTTTGCTTGAACGCCAGTGGGGATTGCAAGGTGAAGCCCCTACTTGTGTATCATTCAGAGACTCCTCGAGCCTTCAAGGGCCACAAAGTGCTCAAGGAGAAGCTTCCAGTGATGTGGAGGGCTAATGCGAAAGCCTGGGTAACGAGACTTTTGTTCACGGAGTGGGTAAATCTGTGTTTCGGCCCGACAGTGAAGAAATTCTTGGAAGAGAAGCGCCTCCCTCTGAAATGTCTGCTGTTGTTGGACAATGCCCCTGCTCACCCTCCTGGCCTCGAGGAAGATATCCTAGTGGAGTATTCGTTTATCAAGGTTCTTTATCTTCCGCCCAACACAACCCCTCTCCTCCAGCCCATGGACCAGCAAGTGATATCGAACTTCAAGAAACTGTATACGAAACATCTTTTCAAGAGATGTTTCGACATCACCGATACCACAAACCTCACCTTGCGTGAATTTTGGAAGGAGCATTTCGATATTGTAATATGAATCCGACTCATCGACCAAGCTTGGCAGGAGGTTTCAAGGCGAACCTTGAATTCTTCGTGGAGGAAACTCTGGCCTGATGCGGTATCCACCTGAGACTTCGAGGGATTCGACGGGGGCGAAGCTGGTGCTGCAGGTTCAGGAACAGTTGATGATCCTGAAACTGTTTCGCAACCAGATCTTGACGAGATCGTTGCACTCGGCAAGTCCATGGGGCTGGTAGTCGACGAGAACGATATCAATAACCTTCTCGAGGAGCACCAAGAGGAGCTTACGACGGATGACCTGAAGGAGTTGGAGGCCATGCAACATAACGTCGTTCAAGAAGAGTTCTCTATCAGTGGCGAGGAGGAGGACGACGACCCCATGACAACGGCAGAAATTAAGGATGCTCTAGCTGCTTTTCATAAGGTGCAATCATTTGTAGAAAAGAGACACCCCGAAAAGTCTTAAACAGGTCGTACGCTTGCACAGTTCGATGACGTTTGCCTGAGTCATTTCAGGAACATTGTCAAAAGCAGGCAGAAGCAATCTTCCTTGGATAGTTATCTTTTAAAGAGGCCTTTAGTAGGAGTAAGCAAAAAGGAAAATCCAATTGATACTACGAAAAAACAGAAAGTTGAAAGTGATGAAGAAATTAAAATTTTGTAATAAAACGTAAAGTATAAAAAAGTAAAAAAAAAATGTAAAAATTATAAAAGCCCCCCCAAAAAATTTAATTTTAAGTTTTTTGTAAAGTTAAGTGTTACAGTTTTGTTAATGTGTTTCGTAAAGTTTAGTTTATGTTTCCTTACATTTTTTAATGTGTTTCATAAAGTTAGTGTACATACTATAAGAAGTTTTCTGCCGTTTGTCCTCCTCTGTCACCACTTTCGGAGATAGCTTCACTCGATAGGTGAGCTTCCACATTTTACTAATTTTCTTGTATACCATGTACACTAATACACTTTATTTACAGGTACATACATATTAGTACTAGTATGTATCAAGTTAGGTATTGAATGGTCCAAATTGTTGTAGTATTTCATTGTTTATAGGTCAATTTAGCTTTATTATGAAATTTACTGGGGTGTTTTTGTATTTTTGTAGGGCTTGGAACGGATTAGGCATTTTACATGTCAAATGCGGTTCAAGATACGAAAAGCTCATGATACGAAGGCCGCCTCAGAACGGATTAATTTCGTATGTCGAGGTACCACTGTAAAACATGTTAAACTGGACATAAGTATTTATTTTTTCAGAAAAAGATACATAATACACAATGATGTTAAGTTTGAATAATAACCAAATATTCGTTTACATATTTGTTAATGGGGTATCCCTTTCACTTTTGGATCTCTCTCAGACATTTAGGGACATCATCAGCAAGATTTTCCAAGACTGAGGTGTTGATGTTTTCCCAGGTGAGGCACAGTTCTGCTTCCAGTTTCTCTACTGTTGAAGTGTCCTTGTTATACAATTTTCCTTTTATTATAGCCCAAAGGTTCTCAATGGGATAGATGTCTGGTGAGTTACCTGGCCAGTCCTCAAAGTAATCAATTTCGCTATCAGCAAGCCACTTCTTAACTTTTGCAGTATGGCAAGGTGCCCCATCTTGCTGAAGAGTCTCTGCTCCAGTTGCGGCGAAACAGTCGGCCAAATTGTTCTTTAATAACCTTAAATACAACTCCTTAGTACCATGAGAGAAGTTGGGTGTTTTACAGTACGAACTGTGTACTTAACCTGACCCACCAGCTCCTTCCGGCACCCACACACGTTTCCTCTTTGTGTCACTTATGAGAAATGTGCTCTCATCAGTCAAAAGTACAGCCCTCCACTGTTCCTGTGTCCAATCTTTATATTTGATAGCAAAGTTCTTAATTTTCTTTAAGTGGGATGGAGTTACAGTAGGTTTTGGTTTAGCCTTTATTTTCTTATAGGACAACCGTTGTTGTATGTTTTCCTGAGTTGCCGTTATAGAGACGTTTCCCAGTAACTTATGGTGGTTTTCTTTCAGTTTTTTGCTGTTAGTGTAGGATCAAGGTCTAACTCTCTCTTTATAAGAGCTAATGTTTGCTTACTTATCTTTGGGGGGTTCCCTGGCGCCTTTAGATGCAAGGGTAATTCTTTTTGGCCTTCGCCTTGAATTTTGCCAACCACTGATAGACCGTTCATTCTTTTACACCGGTTTGTGTTGCAATTTCTTTTATTGTTCATTCTATTACTCTAATTCTATTTTCAGTGCTTGCACAATGCCTAGACATGTTTGTAAATGTGATATGCGCCTTAATGCCAGGGCATTAGTAGAAGAAAAAGCCATGAGTCTTTAACAAAATCAAAAGTCAACGTAGTCATCCTGAAAGACAAATAGCTACTGATCAATAATTCTCCTACGCACTACTTTGCGAGTGACTGACTTGAGTGTCCAACTAGTTAATTTCTCCCAGTCGATTTTTTAGCCCTGGTTTAAGGGTGATGGTCAAAAGTGCTGGTAATGTTTGCAAACATCCATTTTCTGCAACTATCACCCGCGCTGACTGCAAGTGTGCAGGGCTTGAGCATAAAGAGGCTGAGTGCCAAGTTGCCGAACGTCACCCAATGTATGATTGTTGTGTCCATTTTGAAAAAGAGGGTTCAAGTCTTTTGCAAAATAGGACAGTTAGAACGACCGATTGCCAAGCATCTAGTATCGGAGCATTCAGTTCATGCTGAACATATTTCAGTGGAAACTGAGCGTAGGTGTCCAGCTCCCGCTAACCTGCATCAGTAGTGCACCCTATTTCTATCCATGCTTCCAGCCAGTTGGCGCCTGAAGAGAAGCTAACAGTGTCATGTCCCAAGTGCTAGGTGCCTACTCAGGTACAACCTGACGGGGACTTACACATCAAGCAATGACTGGATAGTATTCTGAACCTACTTCAGAACCCTTCAATGATGACTCAGAATCCTCAGGAAGTTTTAGAAGATGTTTCTTCCGCATCATAGGATGAGGATGATGTAGAACAGGAGCAACCAACTTCTAATTTTTTTACTCCTGTGGTATTTCATTGTTTGCTACCGCTCTTCTTTTTCCTCAGCAGTACCGTCTTCTCCAGGATTGGCATTTATGAAGCAACAACCCTCAGAAACAGAGGGTCTTCCTAAGATGGTACAGTGCTTCCTCACTTTTAGGTTCCAGAACCTACAGCGGAAATACAAAAACTGCAGAGAACCCCTATATAAATGCTTTAAACTGCCTATTTTGTTAGTTCAAACTCCAGCAAAACACACTAAAATGTTTATACCTGGTTTTTTAATAGTTTTATTATAAAAAAGGTTTTTAATCATGAAATTGATATGAAAATTCAGTAATTTGTGGATATTTCTTACAGAAACATACATACCGCAATTGCGCAAATTTCCCGTGAATAATGAGTATATAAGGTCCCTAGAGAAATCAGCGAATACGTGAGTCCGCAAATCTGGAGTCCGTGAATAGCATGGGTCGGCTAAAATGTTTAATACAAATTAAATAAATCTTTAATACAAATGAAATAAGTCTGTCTTACAGAACATTTGACAACTAATAAAGTTGCCCTTGTATTGTATACATAAGCCATTTTCTCTTATAGCGTTGACGTATTAATCCTTTTAAAATTATAAAAAATTTTGTGTGTAACAACACTATTTATTTACTAATTAGTACTGTTATGGAGGAGTTATGGAGTTCCATTTGACAATGTCTGTGAGAGAGAGAGAGAGAGAGAGAGAGAGAGAGAGAGAGAGAGAGAGAGGGTAGTTGGTGGTTGGATCGTTAATGACTGAATTGGCTGTTAGTGAGTTCTGGGTTGTCTGCTGGTGCTGTTGGAGTTTAGAGTTCTGTGTTTTGAGTTAGTCTTTGGTCAGCCTTTGGTGAGAGCTGGTGATAGACAGTAGTGTTGGCAGCAGTCTAGTGAAGGCATTGAAATTCGTTTTGTTGTGTTTTGTTGATTTGTTGTTAGTTGTTAAGTTTGGTGTTGTTAGTGGGTGTGTGTTGCCTTTTTTGTGTTATTTTTTTGTGATAGTAATTGTTCGTGCAGTGGTTTTTTGTTGTAGTTGAGTTCCTTGTGGTTTGCTGTGTTGTTGAGTTGTGGTCCTTGGGTGTTGTGTTGTTGAGTTGTGGTTGTGTTCCTTGTTGTGTTGTTGGGTTGTGGTTCTTGGTTGTTGTGGTCAGTATCTCAGTGATCTCGACCAGCGAACAGCACAGCATAGCCTGGAGTATCTGGAGTTAGGTGAGTACATGTGTTTGTTTTTTTTGTTCTGTGTGTAGGTATCGGTCAATTGTCCTGCTTGTATTCTGTAGTGTAAAGAGGAAAGTGTGACTGAGGGTGGGTTTGGTAAACTGGATTGATTAAGTTAATGTGGGGGGGATTTTTCCTGCTTGTTTTTTAAGCTTGTGATCCCGCCACATTATTTTTTGGTGCCCGAACAGGGACTGTTGGTGCAGCAGCTGCAGGACGATTGGGGTGGAGGGTTGTGTGATTGGTAGAGAAAGTGAGGATGGAAGGGTTGAAGGAGATAAAGAGGCTGAAGGAGGAGCTGAGGTTGCCAAGGGAAGCTAAGGAAGGTTGGGAGTGGGGAATGAAAGGTTGAGTGTAGAGTGTGCGGAGCTGAAGAGCGAGTTAGAGGAAATGAGAGGAATGCTAAGGAGTGCGAAAGTGGAAATGAAAGAAGAGGTGAAAGGAGCGGAAGAGAGGATGGTTAAGAAAATGGGCGAAAAATTTGGGGTAATGATGAATGCAGTGCAAGAGATGATGCAGGAAATGATGAAGGGATTCATGGCAGAGGGAGCTGTAGGAGGTAGGCCTACTGGGTCTTGTAACGGGCCAGGAGTGGTAAAGAAAGTGAAAGAGCGAGTGGATGAGAGTACGAGTGACGAAGGTGATTTGGTTGTGATAGGTAAGGGAAAGAAGGGAAGACACAGGATAAGGATAAACCTGAGGACAAGAATAAGTGGGGGCTGAGGAAAAGAAGAATACTAAGGGAAAGAAGGTTGGTAAGGTTGACGAATAGGATGAGACTATGACTGAATACATTGGGGAAAGGGCTGAGAGTGATTTAGATAGTGGTGAGTGGAAACAGGTGGGTAGAAAGAAGGGTAAGAAAAGTGTTATCAAAAGTATGGACGTGAGTATGGAAGTGGACTCGCTGTATTTGGAAAAGGGAAAGAAAGTCAGAATGGAAGTAGTGAAAGTGAGAGTAAGAGTGAGCAGGAAGTACGAGAGACTGTGTATATGAGAGAGGTACCCCGATGTGCACAATATGAGGAATATGGTAGTAAGGACATCGGGAACTTTTTTAAGTAATATGAGAAGTATTGTGAGGCTAAGTATGGGGATAAGAAGAGAGTCTGGGCAAGAGAGTTAGGTAGCTTTTTGACGGGATTTTTGTTGAGTATGTATGGGGTAATGATGAGTGTAGGGAATGTGCCGTATGAGATTGTGAAAGCCAGGATTGTAGAACAGGCAAAGAGGATAAAGAGTAGCGTTAGATATAGGAGAAAGCATGATTTTGAAGAGGCAAGAATGAATGTTGGTGAGTCATTGTCAATGTATGTCTGTAGGTTAGAAACATTAGCCAGAAAAAATTTTGGGGACGAAGGGATAAATGAGTGTAAGGAGTTAGTGCGAAAGTTGTTGGCGACTGTACCAAAGAGGGTAAACGAGTTTATAAATCTGAAACGTAAGGAGAAAATGCAATGGGCAAATGAAAAATTGATGTGGAACGACATTTAGAAATAGTAGAAGATTACGAGTTAGATAGGTGTATGAAAGAGAGTAGGAGTGTTAGTGTTAGGACTGAAGTAGCTGAGGCTGTGCCAGAGTTTAAAAGCTATAGGGAGGCAGTTTTGGAAGGGCCGAGGCGAATGGCAGAGCGAGTGGTAGATAGGAGCATTAGGGGAAGTAACGTGAGTGTAGTTAGCCCTAAAAGAGATAGGAGTGCGAGTGTTGGAAGAGTAGGGTCAGTTAGTTGTGAGCGAGAGCAGCAGTGTTTTAGATGTGGTAAGCCAGGACACAGGAAGAATGAATGTCGGTGGGCGTTAGGAGTGTGCTTCGGGTGTGGGCAAATGGGGCATTTAGTGAGCGAGTGTAAGAAAGATAGGGATATTAAATGTTATAGGTGTGGACTGGCAGATTACATATCTAGTGGATTTCAGGGTATCCGTATGAACGTGGTTTGCGGCAACTGTGGGAAGAACGGGCATATGCTAAGATGTGTAAAGAACAGCGTGCAAAATGTGTTGAATGTGGAATGGAAGGTCATGTAGCAAGTGTGTGTAGGCAAAAGAGGATGAGTCAAGTTGGAAATTTGGGAAACTAGGTGTTAAGGGGATTCATTTGGGTGGGTCCTCAAGTATGCGACTGTATTTTCAGGAGAATGTGATGAGTGAGTGGTTTGGAGTGAATAAATGTGAGCCGAGCATCAGTGAGCAAATGGGTCTGGGAGACCGGCAGTTGGTGTTGGTTGAGTATGGAAGAAAGCGGAAGAAGATAAGGAAAGGGAACGAAAGGGAGAAACGTAAAATGGTGGATAAGGCAAGTGATACGGATGAATTTGAGGGGAGGAACGATACTTGTAGTGTGTGTGTGTGTGTGGGTTTGAATTGACAGGGATTAGTGAAGTTTCACCAGGAAGGAAATCAGGTGGTAAAGATATGGTTGGCAGTATGAATGAGTCTCTTAGGGAGTTTGGCAGGAGTGTAAATGAGGTAAGTGATTTGGTGGCAGAGTTACGAGAGATATTCGGACAAGAGTTGGAAAGGGTAGATGAGATAGTGAATGGGATCTGGGAGGATGGCAGTGAGGGAGATGGTAATGGTAGTCTGACTGAAAGTGGTCTGGGAGAAGTTGATGGCGGTGTAACTGAGAGTGTGTATAAGGGCCCTCAAACAAGATCCAGGGGGCCTGCGTCCGGACATCCGTGGGTGTTGCGGAAGGCTATTTAGTGTGGGTGTTGTGAGTGTAGGAGATGTTGTCAAATGTAACAGGGGAGGAAATATGGAGGAGTCATGGAGTTCCATTTGACAACGTCTGTGTGTGAGAGAGAGAGAGGGTAGTTGGTGGTTGGATGGTTAACGACTGAATTGGCGGTTAGTGAGTTCTGGGTTGTCTGCTGGTGCTGTTGGAGTTTAGAGTTCTGTGTTTTGAGTTAGTCTTTGGTCAGTCTTTGGTGAGAGCTGGTGATAGACAATAGTGTTGGCAACAGTCGAGTGAAGGCAATGAAATTCATTTGAGTTGTGTTTTGTTGATTTGTTGTTAGTTGTTGTTAAGTTTGGTGTTGTTAGTGGGTGTGTGTTGCCTATTTTGTGTTGTTGTTTTTTTTGTGTAAGTAATTGTTTGTGCAGTGGTCTTTTGTTGTAGTTGAGTTCCTTGAGGTTTGTTGTGTTGTTGAGTTGTGGTCCTTGGGTGTTGCGTTGTTGAGTTGTTGTTGCATTGTTGGGTTGTGGTTCTTGGTTGTTGTTGTCAGTGTCTCAGTGACCTTGACCAGCAGACAGCACAGCATAGCCTGGAGTATCTGGAGTTAGGTGAGTACATGTTTTTTTTTTTTTTTTTTGTTTTTTTTTTTTTTTTTGTTCTGTGTGTTGGTATAGGTCAATTGTCCTATGTGTATTCCATAGTGTGAAGAGGAAAGTGTGACTGAGGGTGGGTTTGGCGGCTGGATTAAGTTAATGTGGGGGGAGTTTTTCCCGCTTGTTTTTTAAGCTTGTGATCCCGCCACACTGTATTTTTCCTTATTGTGTATGTGACCAAATACTGATTTTTATGATAAAAATTATTTACAGCATACTTATAATGTACTAGGTATACATCTATTAAGCTCACTCTAGGTTGGGCCCCGAAGTGAGCATAATAGGAATATGGTTCTCTCTCTCTCTCTCTCTCTCTCTCTCTCTCTCTCTCTCTCTCTCTCTCTCTCTCTCTGTAAGAGTAATGTAAGATGTATTTGAAATGATATTGCTGTAAAGGTTTTTGATGACAGAGCATAATGTACAATATTTAAATTATCTACTAATTATTTAAACTTTATTTTCCAGTAAAAGCAGAATGGAAAATAAGATGAAAATTATCGGCAAATATTTTAAATATTGTACAATATGCTCTGTCATCAAAAATGTTTGCAGCAATATCATTTCAAATACATCTTACATTACCCTTAAAGAGAGAGAGAGAGAGAGAGAGAGAGAGAGAGAGAGAGAGAGAGAGAGACCTATTATGTTCAGTATGGGGCCCAACCTGGAATGAGCTTAATAGATTCATAAGTACATTACAAGTATGCTGTAAACAATTGTTATCATGAACATCAGTATTTAGTCACATACACAATATTAGAAAATACAGTAATTAATGAATAAATAGTGTTGTCCTACAAAAAAAGCAAATCAGTAATAATTTTAGCGATATAGTTGTGAGGACCAGAGAGGAAGACAAGTAGTACCGACACACACCGAGAGCAGAAATGACTCTGAGACAGTAGATTTGTATTTTATTACGGACATACATTCATAAATAGCTACAGATGCAAGCTGTGTTCATACATGGTAATTATATTGGCGGAAAGGCCAGAGAATTCTACACGATATGGAATACTTAAGAATTCAGCATGTTGTTATAGTTAAATGAAAATAGTAGCGGAAGGACGTTGTCCTTACAAATACACCGCCCCCAAGACAATTATTATGGAATAATGATTGAATGAAAAATATCTTAGAGGCAGGAGGCGACCCCGTGTCCTTATGACACTTGTTGTGGGGTGTCATCGAATGCCGAGTCGTTCGGCATTGCTGGCTGGCAGGATGCCTCCCCTGGCAGTTGCCTGGGGGGTTCTACTGTCGACTGAGGGCGACCAAGACTGCGGAGGGAGCTGCTTTATAGTGCAGTGGTGGCGTGGGACAGGCCAAGGGGACCACAAGGTGCGGCGGTGTAGGTTGGGCTGAGGAAGTCCCCAGCACGGCAGCGGCGTCCGGCGGGTCGGGGAAGCCCACAGGTAGCGCGTCTACAGGCAGAGGAGGCCCACAGGTGCGGCAGTGGTGTCGGTGGGCCAAGGAGGACTACAGGCGATGGCGTTGGAAGGGTGAGCAGATCCACAGGTGAGGCAGCAACGTCGGACAGGCCGAGCAAGCCCCAAGAACGACGTCAGCGTCTGGGTGGTTGAGGAGGCCCACAGGCAGCAATGTCGGGGGAGCCGAGCAGGCCCACGTGTGTGGCAACGACGTTGAGTGGGTAAAGCAGGACCCTGGGTGCAGCATCGGCGTCGGGAGGTTGCCCGTGACTGTTCAAGGTCATTACATCACAAAATTTGTCTTTTAAGTGAAAATCTTCACAAATTATGTTAGCCCATTCAGTAATAGGATCAGTTACAACAATTGTGTCAGCCATATCCTCTGGCGTGGTATCATTCAGAAACACCATTGCAGACTTATTTGCCTCATGTGGAGAAGATATTGTTAGTCTATCGCAATAGTAATGACTGAACAATATTCTAACCTCTCTGTTTGTAAATGTGGAATCTACCTCACTACCAAGCTTGTTGACAAGATTTCTCAGATCACTAATTGCAAATCCAACACCTTTGACTAAACAATCATTACAATCATTTACAGAAGCAATTACTTTTTTAAATATCTCCAACTTTGGTGAATGTTTTTGTTGGATATTGGTCGATTCTGTGTCCCTCTCATACTTGCGTATATATGATCTGATACAATTTTTGTGACAATAAGTCTGCTCCGAAGACAGTAGATCACATGTTCACGTGTACACTTCATCATAATGGACAGTGGTTTTAAAAAAGATTTCTGCTCTATAACCTGAGATGCAAAACTTTTCACAAACACCTTTGCATTCAATCTGACCACATATGACACATTCTGCTGCGTAAATGTCAACACGGTTAGGGGACTCTCGTGGTTTAGTCTTTGATCTAGTTGACCTATTTCTGTTGTCATTATCAGTTACTTTACTGGTATTGTCAGCTGAATTTCCATTGGTATTGTCAGCTGAAGTAAGTGGTAATAGTTTCTGCTCTCTAATTCTGTCTAGTGTTTTCTTCAGGGTATACTTCTTGGAGGTCATTTTTCATGCGGTAAACAAAGTTTGAGGTGTTAAAACGGAGAAGACTTCCATGCATATAATCTCTAAATTTTGCTGCTTGTAAAATGCGTTCTCGTCCATTTTCCGTATTGCTTACCACACAGCGTGTATCTTGCTGGCATATTATACAATTCTGAAAGCCTACTTCAGATCCTCTGCTCCTCTTCAGTGGAATACCTTCCATGTTACCATCCATTTACCTGAAACAATGAAGCACACAATTGGTACATAGTAAGCATCTATCTAATGTGCAAAATCCTAAGGAAAAGACAAAGATATTATTCACCTTAAATTAGAAGACATATCATGGGTAAGTTGTGTATTTTACAGCAATTTTTAAAATCCATTATATAACTGCTGACTCTAGACTATTTAAACATAAAATATCATATTCCCCATGTCCCAAAACATAAGTATTGATGGCTAGATCAGTTTGTATAAGCGTTAGATGCGATATGATTGTCTAACATTTTACCCTCGACAGCCGTATTAGGGGTATTTATAAAATGTTGATTTCCTAAGTTGCTACCTTAATCCAGCATGTCTACCCATGTTTTTTTTCCTCCTGAAGTGGTCTATTATATGAAACTTTTGAGTAATTTAGGGGACCTGCAAGTTCGCACAGAACCCCATTTCAGAAAGAGGACTACTTTGGCCTAAATTCTGTATTCTATCCTATTCGACTTTGTATTCAAGTTTAACAGTAACAAAAGTATCCCAGAAATCGAAAAGTCACTGTGTGATTTTAGTTATCAAAGATACAAATTCTGGTTTTACGTCGAATCGGTCATCATGAATGCACATGCAGTTGCATTCAGATCAATACGCAAGCAGCGTTCCGCCGGCCAGACACAAAAAGAGTTTAAGGAAAATGCTTGGCATGGGACCGCTTTAACATGCAAGAAGTGAAAGCAAACCCTTGAATTCTGCGAATAGAAAGAAGATGATCTATTTTAAATGAGGGTTCGGAATATTGCTCTATCTGTCTGCGCGCCTCTTTGGCTATTGCGAATTAAAGACTTTATTTACAGGAAAGACCAACTGTGACGAGCTACATTATACCCGTTTCTAGCCCAGGACCGAAGAAATAAATTTCGATAAAAAAGAAAAAGAAGACACGAAATAAACAAAAGAAGTTCTTTAAACGAAGAAGAGTTATAATCTGGAATAACAGAGGTAAGTGGAGAATGCCAAAGCTTGAAATTAGCAGATAAACAACCACGGAACATTCTAATTCTACGGTTACCGATTTCCGCAGAGGAAGTGTGGGAAGAGGTCACCTGCTGGATGTAAGAAGGCTGCTTCAGGGGACAATGAACAAAGTAGTACCTACATAAAAGAAAGTAGAAAGAGAGAGAGAGAGAGAACAGTTTATGTGTGATGATTTTCATTCCTGATGAGAATATAAGCATAGTGGAGAGTGGAGACCTTGCTGCTTTCTACCAGAGGAGGAGACTTGCTACTGAAGGCAACTACAAAAGCACCGTATTTAGTTGTGGACTTAACCATTGCATATACTATGGTAACTGTCAACAGAATTCTTGTTGGTAGTATCAACATTGAGAGTAGATAAGATGAACAAGAAACCAAGGATCACTCCGTGAGGAAAGGAGGCGTTGAAGTCACGTTGGAGGAATATTTTCATTACGGTCAGTCAGGACACAAAGTTTTGCATTTCAACTTCCCGTGTTCTCGTGAGTCGAACGCATGCGCTAAGTTCTCCGAAACTAGGTGTGGACCATTAGTCATCTATATCCTCTATTAAATTTAGAGAGAGAGAGAGAGATTAGATTTATTTCTTATATTCTTTCTCTCGTTTCGAGATTTTGTCTCTTTGAACAAAAGTCATTAATATACTTCCAATGATGAAATAAATGAAAAAAACGCTCTTATGTAATGAAATTAAAGAAACTTGTTATTCAACACATCACTGGTTCTAAAATTTCACTGTGACTCCAATGTTGCTCTCACTAGAGCGACAGATGGTATGATTCAGATTTCAGTAACATTTCATTTAAACACACACACACACATATATATAGATATATATATTATATATATATAGATCTACTACAATGTCCTGTTTAATATCTAATTCGCTCTACCTCCGAATTAATATATTTTCATATATGCTTAACCCGGGTCCAGGCAAGTCTATTATCGAGAAAAAATTCCCCTTCGGTTAAGCATATATGAAAATATACTTATTCCGAGGTAGAGCGAATTAGATATTAAAGGACATTGTAGCTCGATATATGTATATGAATCACGGAAATGTGATATGACATATATATATATATATATATATATATATATATATATATATATATATATATATATATATATATAATGAATTTTTTATCACTTCACCATGATTCATATACATGCATTAAACTACAAATGTCCTTTAATATCCAATTGGATCTGCCTCGGAATTAATATATTTCATATGTGTTAACCGAAGGGGAATTGTTTTGTTGATAATAATTTCTTCCTCTCGTGGACTCGAACCAGCGCACTGACAGAGGAGAAATCAGGACTTCAGTGACTCCTAAACCAACCTGGCTAACTTGTTTAGGCTTCACTGAATCCACGAGAGGACGAAATTATTATCAACTAAAAAATTTCCCTTCGGTTAACATATTTGAAAATATATTAATTCCGAGATAGAGCGAATTACATAGGGCATTTGGAGCTTAATGCATATATAGGCGTTTGTGTGTGTGCATTTTACATAGCAGGGACGTTAACCCTTAAAATTAACCTTCATTTATTATATAACAAAATTTATTATATAATTCTTATATTCTGTTCATTATATCAGTATACTCCAAACAAGCGGAACTGCAATGTTTCTAAACTCTTGATCTTTAAATAATTTTTCCCCTTTTTATGATGAACTATATTCCTTCGTAAATCAGATTTATCAAGATATTTTTTTTTTATTTATCATAATATTTCTATTTTCATCTCTCGCGTTCTACGCAAATCACGGCGAGAGGCCAGGGAAACTGGTACCTTTCTTCCTCTTCCCCCTCCTCCTCCTCCTGGACTCCTTCGTCTTGTAGGAAGAGTGGACTTCGAAACAGCAGGGCAGGGGCCTCCATCACCGCCAGTCTCTCGGTTTCTTTGGTGGAGGAAGGTTGTGCCACGTTCCCACTCGACCGTTTAAATCGCCTGAGGCGTGAGGTGCGCTTACAATTTCGTTCATTTTGGATGAGCTTACGATAGGCATTGTCGAGTGTTTTACGGCTTCTGAATGTATTTGTCTCATTTTAGGTTGGGCTCTTTTTTTTCTGTGGCTCCAAAATCTGTTTTGACGATTGGCTTGACAGTTTTTAAAACGGTATATCGGATGTCTCTCTGAGGCAGGTTTGTATCTGAACGCTATGTTCTTTAAATGTGTAAACCAAAGGTTCTCAACCTTTATTGTTTAGTGGCGCATTAATGATATATCCTGGACTTTGACGGCGCACCAACTCTACAGTCAGTGTAATTATAACTATTATTATATAAGCCTGCTACATATTCAACTGACACAAAGGTACACACTATGTAGGGCTACCCATAATATTAGTTCTAATATGTGTGCACACATGTGTAATGGTTATGATACCGTAATAATAATAATAATTTTTTTTCTATTATTATATATGAATGAATTAATGAGCACATGGGAATGATGTACAACATATATTCCAGTTGTAGAGTAATCATACCTGATTAACGGGAAACTTGCGCCTGTCTGGATTTGCTTATCCTTTCGATGTTAGGGGGGACACTGGACAGGCACACTCATTTCTTCTTCAACACTCAGCAATCTAGACCTCTTGCTAGTTTTGATGTTTGTGAGTGTTGAAAATCCTAGTTCACACAGATTTGAGGCCGAGAACTGCAGCAATATTTTCCGGGTTTTTAGGGCTACGTGAGGGCGTTCCTTTCCAATTCTTATCCAAAAGCTTTCTAGTGACATATCCAAGTACTCCAGTTTTAGCGTGCGGTCATTACGGACTCATAATCATACATACATACATACACACAGACACACACACACACACACACACACACACCACACACATATATATATATATATATATATATATATATATATATATATTATACACCTATACATGAAATTTTCGCGGCGCACTGGGGGGATCGCCTCGGCTCACATGTTGAGAATGAGAGTAGGATTCGGTGTAAGAGTTACCTTTATACTCCCGAGAGCTGAATTCATGTAAGGTAACATGAACCAAGGCCAATAGAATATACAGGTCAAACCCACGCGCAGCTTTCGCTCGGATAGCCGTTATTAATGTGACGTCACTAGGTTCAACAACTGAGACACGTGTCCTCTCTCGCTCGTTTTCTTTCTCTCTCTGACTGCTTATTCATAATCACGTTTAATTATACTGTTATTATTATTATTATTATTATTATTATTATTATACTTTTGATATTAATAATATAAAATAATGATAATAATAATAATAACAACAGCCACGACCAACAACAACAACAATAATAATAGTAATATCAGGAGTATTACAATAATAATAATAATAATAATAATAATATTGCTATGATTATTATTATTCTTTTATTCTTGATACTATTATAATTATTATTATTATTATTATTATACTCTTTATATTATTATTGTTTTTATTATTATGGTTCATTACTATTATTATTATTAATTATTACCGTTATCCATATGATGGAGGCGATTTAATATTTTATTTTACAATGGTGACCTCTCAATAATCATATCTGGAAATTTAAGAAAAAAAAATATGCTAAGGTGCAAAATTGATCAGACGACAAGTTGGTGCGAGTTAAAATTCTGTAGGCCTTGGGACCAATATGACCTTGAGACAGAGCAAGGCCTGAGACAGATTGAGTAGGAGAGAGATGGATGTCTGACCTTCTGGCCCGCTCATTACAGACTGACCATAGGTTCAGTCTAGGACCTCTTTTGAACCTATTGACGTCATGGATGCGCAAACGACAAAAATTTCGAGCGGCCATGGGTTGACCTGGTATTCTATTGGCCTTGACATGAACCACCTTCCGGGCAGGTAAACGGACGTGAAGATACTAATCAACAAGATTCTGAGGGGCCGAGGCTTCACTTTATAGAGTTGATGTAAACAAAGCACACACGAGCAGTATATGTTTATATGTGTGATTAATACTACCATTATTATTAGTAGAAATAGAATTAGTTGCAGCAGTAAACTGGGCAAATATGTATATTAGTTACTACCACTATTTTTATCCATTATTTTGGAGAAGCCTGTGAAATACGGATGAAAATATAATGCGATCAGTAATTAAACTCAAATTAAATACTTTCCTGACAATAAACATGTATAATTACATTGTAGGTGGTAACAACCTCTCTCTCTCTCTCTCTCTCTCTTCTCTCTCTCTCTCTCTCTCTCTCTCTCTCTCTCTATTCTTAATCCTTTGTAATTTTGTATTGTTGACATCTGCCCTCGGATACAAAAGGGTATCAGCTCCCCACTCTCACTGGACTTTGACCTTGAAAAAGCTTAAGGAAATATGGCATTGCAGCTTAATTTATATTCGCAATGTCATAAAGATAACGCGTGCCCTTATCTAGTATATTACGAACCGAGAGCTTCCTTGAAAGAGATGTTATGATCATTATCATCGTAATGGTAACCTGATGCTTTCGTTGTTTCTTGCTTTAAATCTTCAGGTGAAAACCCTCATGGACAGAGTCAACCGACTACAAACCCACGAGGGCCCCAAAAGGGAAATCAGCCTGCACACAGACAACTTATAGGAACGGGTGATTAAATAAATAAATGCGATGGTATAGAAAAAAAAAGATACACTTGAAATGCGGGAGACGTCAGCGGCAGAGAAAAGGAATGAATTTGCTCCTCTTTTCAATCTTTGGAGATGAGAAGATCCCACAAGTGCACTGGACTACTGTTTCCACTTTTTAGTTGTGGGCAAGATGAAACTCTTAGCGAACTGAATGGCTGTATTTTGATAACTTGTGTCTCGATGCATTTGTTAGTCGTTCGGTAAAAGTACGCCTTGAAAAGCCTCAGAGAAACGAAGCTAATTGTGACTTAGACGATCGAGGGATGCTTCTCTACAGATATTGCTCAACAAAAGAGTATAAAGTTGAATTTCCTTCCAGCGTTGCTATATCTAAAGGCATTCAGAAAAAGTGTCATGTAACGGTATTATAACATTACTGGTTGTAGGAAACAGAAGGAAACCCGTGGGTCACTCCAGTGCTTTATTACACGTCCAGTCTATACAGAGGTGTGGCTGCAAGTGGGTTGCAGACACGCGGGCTACATTGGCGCCAATCGCGCTGCCCTCTTGGCAACAGACATTACACATGTTCAACCATCCTACACACCCACCTAAGATTATGCCATGGCAGAATGGCATAATATTAAATGGAAATAATCAGTGATGGCAATAAGTAAATATGTATTAAATGCATGTATATACACACACAAAGAAAAATGCAAGGGAAAAAAATCTTAGGTATAGGAAAAAAGCAATGGTTAATGCACATGTATTGCAGCATAAATTGACATGCATGGTAGCAACATGAATATGCATAAAAAAATATGTCTGCAAAAATTAATTATAGCCAGTTCAGCTTATCAAAAACAGAAGACAAAAAAAGCATGAGGGACAATATAAGATAGTTTTACAGTGGCACAAGCGTGAGCATGGGTTAATACTCAACATCACCCATGACATACTCGCCCATCCATGAGGGTTGTACTGTTCCGCCTTTTTGGACGAGGAGAGGGCCGGGCGTGGGGAAGTGGCTGACGACGTTGGGGGTTGACGTTTTAGCACTTTTAGGTGCTTCCTGTTTCTGAGTGACACTCGACTGCTTCCATCCAGCCTAATGAGATACTGTTGGTGGCCCTTGGACTCCACTACCAACCCAGATCGGTTCCAGGTTTTGGTTACAGGATCCTGCACTCTTACCCTGCAGCCTACAACAAGGGGTAGAAGCTCCCTGGTCCCAGCAAGTGGTTGGGTTTCCTTTTTGGGACTCTGCCATTTGTAGTTCCCTATTCTAGATTATCTCGTCCCAGTGTCTCTCCACCTTGTAATGCTGTCTGGGCGTTGGCACTCCATCTCTGAGCTGCCTACCAATGGCAAGCTGTGCTGGGGACTTGTCGAACCCCTTAGGAGGGGTGTTGAGGTACTGAAGAATTGCCAGAGATGCCTTGTTGCAATCAAGGCTACCTCCTTTGCCTATATTAGACCTGATGATCCTCTTGGCGGTCTTGACTGCTGCTTCAGCCCTTCCATTAGACTGGGTGTAATAGGCTGACGAAAGGCATACAGTAACCCCCCATTTTCTGAAGAATGATGTGGTGTCTTCGCTAATGAGGTTTGTGCCCCCATCTGTCGAGATTAGCTCTGGTACTCCCCATCTTGTGAAGTACGTCCTCAACACTGATATGATTCTTGATGACGTTGTGCCACGTGGAAAGTGCGACTTCCAGCCATCCGGTGAGCCTGTCTGCATAGGCCATGTACATATGGCCCTCCAACTGTAGCCTGTCCACCACCGTTGACTGGAATAGGTATTCTGGGGGTGCTGTGAATACTAATGATTCAGCAGGTTGTGATGGAACATGTATATCACAAGAGGCACATCCATCGCTGTGGCTCTGCAGGTCACCTTCCATGCCTGGCCAGTAAACTGATTGCCTAGCCCTGCAGAGCATGGAGTACACCCCTTGATGTCCTGCATGAAGGCCTGTAATGACTTGGAAGCGAAGTTCCTCTGGGATGAGCAGTTGTGGGCATCCTTGCTCATAAGTGTGGACTATCGATCTTCTACCATAGATAACCTGTCCCTAACTAAGTAGAACTGACGTAGGAAGGCCAACTCCTGTGCTTTCTGTGGGCGCCAGTCATTTGCTGCCACTTTAGCTACCAACAACTGGTATACAGGGTCTTTAGAGGCTGCTATGTTTACCCTCACCTCGTCAAGTAGTGAGGCATTCTTGCTCAAGGGCAGTGGCTGAAGCAGTGACAAGAGCAGCAGTCATATCCTCTTCAAGTTCAGAGTCCTTGTCATCTGGTTCGTAACGGAGAGCAGGGAAGTGTGATAAGAAGTCAGCAGCGCAATTCCTCTTCCCTGGTAGGTATCTTACCTGGAACCTGTACTGCAGGGTTTTCTCTTTGAGATGGAAGAGTCTTGGGTTCAGTATATCCTTCAGCTCTATATCACCCAAAGAGCTTGACCAGTGGGCGGTGGTCAGTCACAATCAATAAGTTGGGGCAGCCCAACAGGAGTAGCCTGGCCTTCTTGAGACACCACGTGACAGCCAAGGCCTCTCCCTCAACAGCAGCATACCCAGCTTCAGCTTGTGACAAGTGACAGCGCCCCACATAGGGCAATGCGCCACCCACCCTTGCAGCAGAATGGGACATCAGCTGAGGTACAAGCACAGTACTGCTGCAAGATAACAAACCCGATCCCATCTCTGCTCCAATCTGTTAGGGCTGCCGTAGGTCGGGTCTTGTCATAGTATATCAGCCCATCCTTGGCTAGCTTGCATATGGCCTCCTGTGCTTGGTGGAATCTCTCTTGTAGGTTTTGTTATCACAGTAGACATTCTTGCTTGCAGACTTCTTCAGGTCGTCTCTGAAGGGTTCCATCAGCGGGGCAGTGGCAAGGAAGGGTGCCAACTGGTTGACAAAGCCAAACCATGACCTGATGTCAGTGACAGAGGGTTGTCAGGCATAGGGAATCTCTGTATGGCAGCTAGAATCTCCTCTGTGGGCCTATAGGAAAACAATCCCAGCTGGAATCCAACGAAGCTTACTCCTCTTCAACAGAAAGCTGAATTTCTCTGGCTGGAGGGTTATTCCTTTTTTGGCACATGTATGCAAGAAATTATACGTGTGCCGAAAGGCCTCTTCGACACTGTTGTCATATAAAAGAGTATCCTCCACACACTTGTGTTTTTGAGGAATGTTCTTGATGGGGTCATCAACCTCTTGGTGTAGGCATCTTGAAGCTGATAGTGTTCCATGGGTGTTCTTCTGTACCGATAATGTCCCCACGGAGTGATAAAGGTTGTTAGTTTGTGGCTCTCTCATCTAAAATTCACCTGGTGGAAGCCCCAATGAGCATCTGCCACCGTCTTAAAGGAATGTAAAGGTACCCTGAGATCATGTCGAAAGGAGCAGGGGTGTGATGCATCTCTCACCTGCAGGAGGCATTGGGGTGTTGAAAGTCCACGGTGCGGTGGGGCTGACCAGACTTTTTGCCAACAATGACCATCCTTGCACACCATTCTGTTGCTTCACCAGTCGGTACCTCCTCAATGAGACATTTTTTGATGTGCTGGTCCAACTGCATCTTCACTTCTGATTCCCAATGCTTTGGCACTGATGCTGGGATGTGGCATGCATAGGGGGTTGCCCCTGGCAGTAGATGAATATGGTGCAGCTTGCCCTCCATTACAGCAAGGGCTCCCTTTTTGTATGGAATGTCAATGATGAAAAAATGGCGCAAGAGCCACTGCTCCAACTTTGGGACGTTCTCCTCCACTGGTGGAAGGGTATGGATGAGGGCATAGGCAGGGACTGCCCAATGGGGATGGATACCTCATGCTCCAGTGCAGGCTTGCTGACACCGGTAAGTGGTGGGGAAAGGACTGGGCACAAGGCCAAGGTCCTTACAAGCAGCCAATGAAAGAAAGATGACCTTGCAGACTTGATGAAGTACAATTCTTGGACGGTTGTCCTGTTACCATATTGAACGCAAAGGGGGCCAGTTCCTATACACTCCAATCTAATGTTGGTAACGTCACGTAGGGCCCCGCAGCATGGTGAAAGGGCAGGGCTTTCAATGAGGGTCGACAGCAGGGTGGGGCTTGCAACACACACTTGGGCCCCAGTGTCTACCACAGCCTGTACAGGGCTCGTGACCCATAGGCTTAGGGGCTATGACTGATGAGGACACTACCTCTTGAGTAGTAGGCTGCATACTGGGTTGTACCCCAGCAGTGACTGCCTCCAGTGTTACTGATGACACAGGGGCATCATTCACCATATTGTTCCTACAAAACCATTTCAAGTGACCAATTTTTTGGCAGCCGTGACAAACACTATTTCTCGCTGGGCACAACACCTTTCTGGGCTTGTGCTGCACTCCGCAGTTCCCACACACACGAGCATTGATGGGAACCGAGGCCTTCTCATTACTCTTCATTGCTGCACCTTCGGAGTGGGGGGGGGGGGGGGGGGTGTTGGCTGGGGTCTGTCTCCACATCGGCCGCACGTGGCTCTTAATACATGTGTCGTGCTGGGGCATGGATCATGGATGCATCTTTGCGGGCTGCTTTGTATGTTGCATGCACTGCCCTTAGGTCATCTACACTACAAACAGAAATCACATGACTATAGAGGTCTCTTTTCAATATCTCTCCCTTAAGACCTACCATAAGCTTCCTAATAAGCATATATTCAGACAAGTCACAATGACAGCTAGGGCACTGGAAGCCACAGTCCATGGCCTTTTGAGAGCACTTTGCAAAATATTTGCTAATGGACTCCTCACACCCTTGCATATACATAAAGAACTCAGCCCAATGCACAGCCTGGTTTGATGCACGCAGGACCATGGCCCCTATAGCATCCAAAGGCCCTTCTGGAGACAAGTTAGCCCACTCCAAATCACTATACCTGGCATCCAGCGTACGTTTGCAACTCTGGGGTGCAATGAAGCTTAATGTGTTGAACTGCATCCACTGGTTGAAACTTATGTAGCCTAAGCCAATGTGTCATGGACCGTTTGCAAGTCCTGTAGGAGGCTGATGAAATTTCAAAGCACACTCTCTGAGTGGTGGGGTGGGGCATTGGGGCCGCTCTGTAGATGCATGCCACTCGCCATTGTAGCCAAACAGTCGTTAAGGACTTGCAATGCATCTCAACCCTCGGCAACTACATGTTGAAGAGCTGGTGATCTTGATGCCACTCCGACGGGAGTACTGTGGGCACTCCTGGAGGATTGTCGTGCCCTCCTTGCCGTGAAAGACGGTCTCCCTGGTGTAGACAGGATTATTCTTTATGGATCCTACTCACTGCGCCATGTAGGAAACAGAAGGCAACCCATGGGTCATTTTCTCACCTTTCTTACCAGATGCCAGGTAGGGCTCCAGGCCTGTCAGTCGTCCTGCTTCAGGAGCTGTCTCCATTCTTGGCGATCATCATAGAGCCTCATCTCTCCAATGCTTTATTACATGTCCAGTCTATACAGAGGTGTGATGGCAAGTGGGTTGCAGATATGCAGGCTACATTGACGCCAATTGCGCTGCCCTCTTGGCAACAGACATTACACATGTTCAACCCTCCTACACTGATGAAAATCGGAAGGGTAGCACCTTCTGGAGCCACGCGTCTCAGGAGAAAGGCGGATAATGAAACGTTTACCAGTAGATCAGAGTCTTTGAAGACTCCGAGGCTGCCTAGCTCCAGATGGCTCTTCGGGAACAAGTTTATTTTTCTTCTCCTTTTCCTTCCTCTTCTTTTTCTTCTTCTTAGGTTATCAGACTCATGAAACATTCTCCAAAATGGAGAAGGAATTTTGGCTTTGGAATGATTGGAGAAATGAGGATTTTCTTTGATTTTGCCAACGTGGAATTATAAAATTGACAAGGAACAACTTATGGTGGAATTGGTGGTTTCAACATCTAGCTTATGATAACGAAAACCGAAATCTATTTCTGACAAAGGGCGCAGATTTGTTCCTCAAAATAATCTGGACCTTGATTTTGTTCTCTTTGGTTATCAAAATCTAAATTTTTTTTTGTTTTCAGGGATATGATTCATTTCCCATTATCGGGGACGTGACTCAGTTCCCCATATCATAATATGATGCTACTTTCCTCTGCTGTGACTTTGATTTTGTTTCAGTACAGGGAACATGAATCCGATTGTTTTGAGAATTCAATTTCCTGATAAATGAAAAAAAGTCAGTTTTCCTGGACAGAGAAAGAAACGGGAAGCAATGGTCCATGATAAACTGAAAATGGCGCCATGTTATGTTGAAGGAAACTGAATCATGTTTCCGATAATGTAAACTGAATCGTGTTCCCTGATAAACGGGAGAGAGAATTACATTTTGATAACAAAGGATGCCCAAAATCATGCTCTGATAATTCCAACATGTCTGTGATAAAGGAAACTAAACGTATTATTGATAAACACAATGGAAACAGAAGCATTCATTGCGAATCTTACTTCTGATTCTTGTAAATACTGATATCACATATTGTCAACACGCTTCATAAAAAGAAGGAAGGAAGGAATACAGAACTTAGGCTAAAGGCCAAGCGCTGGGAACCTATGTGGTCATTCAGCGCTTGAAGGTAAGTTGAGAGTAGGATGTTTAAAAGGTGTAACAGGAGGAAAACCTCGCATTACACTATGGCATAATTGTTAGAAGAGGGTTGAGGAAAGTAAGATGGAAGAAAGAATATAAAAGGGGCTACAGTAAAAGGAATAAAAGGGGATGCAGCTAGGGGCCGAAGGGACACTGTAAAGAACCTAAGTCTCGTTCCCGAAGTCGGGTCTAGTGAATGTATCTAGAGAAATCTGATCACCGACGAAAACAAAAATAATATTGATTATTGGAGAAGAAATTGCGCAAGAATTTTGAAAGCGCTTGCTGTACGCTGTGATGTCACCAAATGATTCTAAAAAGTCCTGATCGGTATTGCCACCACTATTGCCATGAAATTACCCCTGACATTCGACAGCTGTAGAGCGAGAGGCAGTGCCAGCACAAGGCACAAGGCTAAATCGAAATCCACCCTGAGCGTTTCCCCCCAAAACTGGGGTGGCTCCCGAAAAATATAAAAGGTCGATGCATTGATGCATTCATACTTTGATTGCTGAATCGTGTATGAATTTTCTGTGCAGTGCAACTTTCACACAGTCACTTCATAAACCTACACAAGAGTGTCCTACACTCCTATACATGCACACGCACTTCACGATGTATTCATATCTTGCCCTTCCTTTTAATGTCTCATCTAACCCATCTGGAAATGAAGAAAAGAACAACATACCAGAATAGGAAAGAGACATGGAAAAATCCTTATTTTATTACCAATATTAAATGAAGGGGATAACACGCAAACCATCATAGTGATGAATGTGCAGGGTTTAGTTACGAGTAACTCAAAAAGAAAAATAGAGTTCTCAGAAGAATTAACCCAAATTGAAAATAGATATAATGAAATGTAAGTGAAACCTGGTATTCCCAGAGACTGGCAATGATGTTCAAATAAAGGGGTTCCAAACTTATAGATCAGATAGAAAAAATAGGAATCAGTGGGGAACCGCGATATATGGGAAGACATAAAACAAGGAAAAATATATGAGAAATATAGTAACTCAGAATGTGAAACTAATAGTGGTAGAATTTGATCTGAAAAAAAACAATGATGAACATAGTAATATATAGACCCCTATTACTAAAGAGTTTGACTCAAGTATAGAAAAATTGGATGATATATGTAGAAATCACAAAGACTGGACTATTCTCCTATCCGGAGACTTAAAATTTCCTTTCGTAGAATGGTAAGAACAAATAGGAGATTGTGGTTGTATTTATACTTATAAAAAAAGAGAGTAATAGTAGTGCAGAAAATAAGAGGCAATTCGAAAAGCTATTAGATATGCTACTAGAATACAACATTCAACAAATATCACATGCCAACAAGAACCTAGTATTTGTGAATGAGGTGAATTATGTTAAAGAAATAATAGTTTATAATGCGAGTATTTCAGACCATAATGGTCATAGAATTAACAGTCCATTCCAAAGCAGGTGAAAACAGAGATAAGCAAGAGGTGAAAAAGTGGGAAGGATATGGAAAAAATATACAATTTCTACAGTAAAAATATAAAATGGTCAGAAATAAAATAAGAATTTAACGAAGATTCGGATAACATATTTGTAAGTGATGATATACAGGTAAATATGGATATATTATATAAAATATTAGAGAAATAGTGGATAAATATATACTGAAGAAGAAAAGAGAACATCAGTCTTGCATACCAAGAGATAAATGGATCTTGTTCCAGAAAATCAGAAAGTGGAAAAAAGGTCTTGCAAAAGAAAAAAATGCATGGAAAGTGATGGAACTAAAAAATAAGATAGAAAATGCAGAACAAAAAGATTATACAATCAAAAGAAAATGAAAAATGGAACTTGGAAGAAAAAAACCCTAGTAAATATCAAGCAAAACCCCAAACTATTGTGTTCATATGCGAAAAAGATGAATAAAAGAAGAATAGAAATAGGCCCTCTAAGAAATGAAGGGAGATTAACAAATGAAAAGGAAATAGGAAATGTGCAACATATTGCTAGAAGATATAAGAGAGAACTTTACCCTTAGAATGATAATGAAGATAATGATACAGAAATAAGGGATGAAAATAGTGAATATTTATCAGACATAGATATTAATGAAGCCAATATTGTGCAGGCTATTTATGAACATTAAAAATGGATCAGCAGCTGGGCCCTGATGGTGTCCTGCTATTTTGTTAAAGAATGTAGTTCATTCTATTGCAAAGCCCCTTGCAATATTATAAGACAAAATGTAGATACAGGCAAGCTTTATGATGAGCATAAATTAGAATATATTACCCCTACTTTCAGAAGTGGATCAAGATTAAAGGCAAGTAATATTAGGCCTGTGAGTCTAACATCACATATTATGAGAGTGTATGAAAGGGTAATGAAGAAAAATATTATGAAACATTTAATAAAAAAATAATTTGTGTAATATAGGACAACATGGTTTCGTACCTGGAAAAGTACACAAACCCAAAACTGTTAGTCCACCGTGAGATCATATATAAAAAATATGATAAACGGAAAAGAAACAGATGTGGTTTATCTACACTTTGCAAAAGCTTTTGGCAAGGTAGACCAAATAATATTAGTGAAGAAAATGAGAAAAAACATAATATAGTGGACAAAGTAGGAAGATGGATAAAAGAATTTTTACACAACAGAAAAACAGATAGTTATTGCAAACGATGAGAAATCGGATGAAGCTAAGGTAATATCCGGTGTGCCCACAAGGTAGGTGCTAGCTGCATTGCTGTTTGTTATTATGATTGCAGACATAGACAGTAATGTTAAGGACTCGGTAGTGAGTAGTTTCGCCGATGACACAAGAATAAGTAGAGAAATTACTTGTGATGAAGATAGGAACTCGCTACGAAGAGACCTTAACAAAGTATATGAATGGGCAGAGGTAAATAGGATGGTATTTAACTCTGGCGGGAAGATAAAGTAAAGTAAGTAAGTAAATTATGGGGATAGAGAAGGAAAGATATATGCATATAGGGACTTAATTACGAGACAATCACTAATAAGGAAGCAGTTAAAGACCTTGGTGTGATGTTGAATAGGAACATGTTTATGCAATGATCAAATAGCAATTCTATTGGCAAAATGCAAAGCAAAAAATGGAATGTTACGTCACATGATTATGCTTTATAAAAACGTATGTTCGTAGTCCACTTGAAAATTGCAATATATGGTACCCACACTACCAAAAAGATATTGCACAAATAAAGAGTGTACAAAGGTCCTTTACAGCTAGAATAGAAGAAGTTAAGGATCTCGACTACTGGGAAATACTACAATTTTTACTTATATAGTCTAGAAAGGAGAAGAGAATGATATATGATAATTCAGGCATGGAAACAGATTGAAGGAATTGCTGAAAACATCATGGAGCTAAAAATATCAGAAAGAGCAAGCAGAGGTAGATTAAAAGTGCCCAAAACTATACCAGGAAAACTGGAAAGCACACAGGACATTAATCCACTACGCACCAGCATCGACAATGCAGCGTCTATTCAATGCGTTGCAGCTCATCTGAGGAATATATCAGGAGTGAGCATAGATGTGTTTAAGAATAAGCTCGACAAATATAATAAAGCTGCATCCCAGACATCCAAGATTGGAAGATGCAAAATATACTGGAAGATGCATCAGCATTCTCTGGTAGACATTAGAGGTGCCTCACATTGAGGGAACTGGGGCGGGGCAACCCGAAAAAGATGTAAGGTCTAATGCAAGGTAAGGATCCAACCCCTAGTAGGTATTATTCTATAATTTTTACACCCACCAATGATATCCTGATCATCTTTCAACTTATGCTAAACTTTTTGCCATTTCTATGCATTTCAATATTTTTCACTCTATCAAATCTTTAGGTTACATATAATGCACAAATACACCATCTCGCCAGTTTTAATCTTTAATTAATTTGTACTCAGCCTCCACACTTACTTCCACAAAGGAGAATTGGCTAAGTAATCCCATCATACATTTTTTTCTCATTGTCTCCCAAAGACAATTCTAGTCACTAGTCTTTTGCGCCACCTTTCTTTCTTCACATAATTATTTTCCCGTGCCTCACTTCTCCGCTCCTCCGACCGTCATCAACAGCTTCTTCTCCCATTATCTCTATCCATTATACGTTCCAGCTTCCTGGATTGCTATTTACCGCCATAACCTCACTTAATCATATTTAATCATATTTCTATCAACTTCCTCTTCTTGCAAATCCTACAAAATCTCTCACTAGGGTCTGCAGTTTCTCGTCACTATTCCCATTGAGCACTGTGCTATCAGCAAAGAGCCATTCTTGATGAATGAGTGGACAATGCCACTGTATCCCTTACGTCAATAAACAAAGCGAATGCTTTGACCTCGGTCAGAGCACACGAAGTTATCACGGAGAACTAACTCCCTTATGAAGCATGTTATCTTCTTGGTACAAAAATTCAATAGTAATGGACTATTTGTGGGCATATATATATATATATATATATATATATATATATATATATATATATATATATATATATATATATGTGTGTGTGTGTGTGTGTGTGTGTGTGTGTGGTATGCACATGTCTATGTATGTGTATATATAGTTGTTTAGTCATTAATTCCCACGGAATATATGTGTACACACACATACATATATATATTTCACTAATAACATATTTTTACAAGAATGATTATGTTCGCTGAAAAATTTAAATGAAATTAACGAGTGAAAGCAAACTTTTCGTATGTGCAACTGATCTCATTTTCATCATAAAAAGAAAGACATCTCTCTCTCTCTCTCTCTCTCTCTCTCTCTCTCTCTCTCTCTCTTTACAGCTACGTGTTGCGTGCCCGCGTACTGAGAACCGTTAAAAATGACCTTGAGCTCCCTACGGCAAGCTCCAAGAAGCAAAATGTTTGTCACCGAGTAGTTTTTTTTTTTTTTTTTTTTTTTTTTTTTTTTTTTTTTTTTTTTTTTGTTTTTTTTTCAATCCGGGATTCCATGCTTCACACTCGAAGTTACGTTTACACGCGCGCGCGCGCCGAGACTTATACACATACAGCACAAGCAAGGATGTACTTACGTATCTTCGAAGTGCATATCGTGAGAATGTGCTTAGTGGTTAAGTGTTGACGATGCTGCGAAATTTTGTAATTAGCCCTTAAAGAAAGTATTGTAACTGCTAATGACGGCATCATTGCGGTTACCGATTTCTGCAGAGAAAATGTGGGAAGAGGTCGCCTGCTGGATGTAAGAAGGCTGCTTCAGTGGACAATGAACAAAGTAGTACCTACATAAAAGAAAGTACAGAGAGAGAGAGAGAACAGTTTATGTGTGATGATTTCATCCCTGATGAGATTATAAGCATAGTGGAGAGTGGAGACCTTGCTGCTTTCTACCAGAGGAGGAGACGTGCTACTGAAGGCAACTACAAAAGCACCGTATTTAGTTGTGGACTTAATCATTGCATACACTATGGCAACTCCCAACAGAATTCTCATTGGTAGTATCAACATTGAAAGTAGATAAGATGAACAAGAAACCAAGGATCACTCCGTGAGGAAAGGAGGACGTTGAAGTCACGTTGGAGGAATATTTTTTATACGGTCAGTTAGGACACAATGTTTTGCATTTCAACTTCCCGTGTTCTCGTGAGTCGAACGCATGCGCTAGTTCTCCAAAACTAGGTGTGGACCATTAGTCATCTATATCCTCTATTAAATTTAGAGAGAGAGAGAGAGAGAGAGAGATTGGATTTATTTCTTAATTCTTTCTCTCGTTTCGAGATTTTGTCTCATTGAACTAAAGTCATTAATATACTTCCAATGACGAAATAAATGAAAAAAATCGCTCTTATGTAATTAAATTAAAGAAATTTGTTATCCAACACATCACCATGATTCATATACATGCATTAAACTACAAATGTCCTTTAATATCCAATTGGCTCTGCCTCGGAATTAATATATTTTCATTGTGTTAACCGAAGGGGAATTGTTTAGTTGATAATAAATTTCTTCCTCTCGTGGACTCGAACCAGCGCACTGACAGAGGAGAAATCAGGACTTCAGTGACTCCTAAACCAACCTGGCCAACTTGTTTAGGCTTCACTGAATCCACGAGAGGACGAAATTATTATAACTAAAAAATTTCCCTTCGGTTAACATATTTGGAAATATATTAATTCCGAGATAGAGCGAATTACATAGGGCATTTGGAGCTTAATGCATGTATATGCGTTTGTGTGTGTGCATTTTACATAGCAGGGACGTTAACCCTTAAACATAACCTTCATTTATTATATAACAAAATTATTATATAATTCTTATATTCTGTTCATTATATTAGTATACTCCAAATAAGCGGAACTGCAATGTTTCTAAACTCTAGATCTTTAAATAATATTTCCCATTTTTATGATGAACTATGTTCCTTCGTAAATCAGATTTATCACGATATTTTTTTATTTTTATTTTATCATCAATATTTCTATTTTCATCTCTCGCGTTCTACGCAAATCACGGCGAGAGGCCAGGGAAACTGGTACCTTTCTTCCTCTTCTTCCCCCTCCTCCTCCTCCTGGACTCCTTCGTCTTGTAGGAAGAGTGGACTTCGAAACAGCAGGGCAGGGGCCTCCATCACCGCCAGTCTCTCGGTTTCTTTGGTGGAGGAAGGTTGTGCCACGTTCCCACTCGACCGTTTAAATCGCCTGAGGCGTGAGGTGCGCTTACAATTTCGTTCATTTTGGATAAGCTTACGATAGGCATTGTCGAGTGTTTTACGGCTTCTGAATGTATTTGTCTCATTTTAGGTTGGGCTCTTTTTTTTACTGTGGCTCCAAAATCTGTTTGTACGATTGGCTTGACAGTTTTCAAAACGGTATATCGGATGTCTCTGAGGCAGGTTGTATCAAAATGCTATGTTCTTTAAATGTGTAAACCAAAGGTTCTCAACCTTTATTGCTTAGTGGCGCACTAATGATATATCCTGGGACTTTGACGGCGCACCAACTACACAGTCAGTGTAATTATAACTATATTATATAAGCCTGCTACAATATTCAACTGACACAAAGGTACACATTATGTAGGGCTGCCCATATAATATTAGTTCTAATTATGTGTGCACACATGTGTAATGGTTATGATACCGTAATAATAATAATAATTGTTATTATTACTATGTTCTATTATATATGAATGAATTAATGAGTACATGGGGAATGATGTACAACATATATTCCAGTTGTAGAGTAATCATACCTGATTAATGGGAAACTTGCGCCTGTCTGGATTTGCTTATCCTTTCGATGTTAGGAGGGACACTGGACAGGCACACTCATTTCCTCTTCAACACTCAGCAATCTAGACATCTTGCTAGTTTTGATGTTTGTGAGTATTGAAAATCCTAGTTCACACAGATTTGAGGTCGAGAACTGCAACAATATTTTCCGGGCTTTTTAGGGCTACGTGAGGGCGTTCCTTCCAATTCTTATCCAAAAGCTTTCTAGTGACATATCCAAGTACTCCAGTTTTAGCGTTCTGTCATTACGGACTCATAATCTACATACATACATACACACAGACACACAGACACACACACACACACACACACATATATATATATATATATATATATATATATATATATATATATATATATATATACACCTATACATGAAATTTTCGCGGTGCACTTTGGGATAGTCGTGGCTCAGAAGGGCACCGCGGCGCACAGGTTGAGAATCACTGGTGTAAACGTTAATAAATGCCTCCTCAATTCCTGAGAGTAGGATTCGGTGTAAGAGTTACCTTTATACTCCCGAGAGCTGAATTCATGTAAGGTAAACATGAACCACCTTCCGAGCAGGTAAACGGGACGTGATGATTCTAATCGGCCAAGATTCTGAGGGGCCGAGGCATCACATTTATAGAGTTGATGTAAACAAAGCACACACGAGCAGTAGTATGTTTATATGTGTGATTAATACTACCATTATTATTAGTAGAAATAGAATTAGTGCAGCAGTAAACTGGGCAAATATGTATATTAGTTACTATCACTATTTTTATCCATTATTTTGGAGAAGTCTGTGAAATACAGATGAAAATATATTGCGATCAATAATTAACCCTTAAACGCCGAATGGACGTATTAAACGTCGAGTCAAAATGTCCCCCGTATGCCGATATGGACGTACCATACATCGACTCAAAAAAGTTTTTTTTTAAATTCGCGGAAAAATACTTATAGGCGTACCAGCCTAAAACTTTTGAATCACGCGCCTTGGGGGATGCTCGGAGTTCACGGATCAAGCATTGTTTTTGTTTACAATTGTTACGCAGGCGCGCAAGCACGAATTTCTTTCTTATCGCACTAAAAAGTATCAGTGACACATCTCAAAAATTATTTCGTCACTTTGACATAATTTTGCACCGTTTTAAATTATCCGTTTACATGAAGTATTATATATGAAAATGTGCGCAATTTCATTTAGAATACAAGAAAAAAATACTCATGATTTTAGCTTTAATCAATTTTGAAATATTTTCATATAAATAACGATAAGTGCCAAAATTTCAACCTTCGGTCAACTTTGACTCTACCGAAATGTCTCGAAAAACGCAATTGTAAGCTAAAACGTTTATATTGTAGTAATATTCAACTATTTACCTTAATTTTGCAACAAAATGGAAGTCTCTAGCACAATATTTCGATTTATGGTGAATTTATGAAAAAACGTTTTCCTTACGTCCGCTCGGTAACTCTTCCGAAAAAATCATACATGCATTGTGGTAATGTTTTGCACCATTTTAAAATTAGCCGTTACATAAAGTTTTATATATGGAAATGTGCGCAATTTCATGCACAATACAACTAAAAACAACCCATGGTTGTAGCTTTTATCAGTTTTGAAATATTTTCATATAAAAATGATAAGTGACAAATTTTCAACCTTCTGTCAATTTTGACTCTACCGAAATGGTCGAAAAATGCAATTGTAAGCTAAAACTCATATATTTTAGTAATATTCAATCATTTACCTTCATTTGTAACAAATTGGAAGTCTGTAGCACAATATTTCGATTTATGGTGAATTTATGAAAAAAATAACATTTTCCTTACTTCCGCCGGGTACTCTTCTGAAAAATCATACGTTGCGATTGTGGTAATGTTTGCACCATTTTAATTAGCGTTACATAAAGTTTTATATATGAATATGTGCGCAATTTCATGTAGAATACAACGAAATATAAATGAAGGTTGTAGCTTTTTCTCATTTTTGAAATATTTGCATATAAATCACGATAAAATTAGAAAAAAAAAACCATGTTCGGTCAATTTTGACTCTACCGAAATGGTCAAAAAACGCAATTGTAAGCTAAAAACTCTTATATTTTAGTAATATTCAATACTTTACCTTCATTTTGCAACAAATTGGAAGTCTCTAGCACAATATTTCGATTTATGGTGAATTTATGAAAAAACTTTCCTTCCCTCCGCGCGCGGATTCTCCGCCATAAATCTCCAAATTGCGTACATCGCATTCTCGGAAAATTTGCTCCGTTTCATATTAGGCATTTCATAGAGTTTTATATATGAAAATGTGCGCAATTTCATGTAGAATAAAAGGAAAAATATTTGAAGGTTGTAGCTTTTCTAATTTCCGAAATAATTGCATATTTAAAAAAAATATAAAAAAATTTCGACATTTGGTCAACTTTAACTCGTTTGAAATGGTCGAAAACTGCAATTGTAAGCTAAAAATCTTACAGTATCGTAATATTACATCATTTAACTTATCTTGAAACAAATTCGAAGTCTCTATAACAATATTTAGATTTATGTGTTGAATTTAAAAAAAATATATTTTTTTACGTCTGTGCATTACGAATTCATGCATCATTTTGTGATAATATTTTCTCTGTGTTGCTTTTATCGTTTTTACAATGTGTTATATACGAAAAAGATTGCAATTTAGTTTAAATTACAACGAAAACAAAAGTAACTTGTACCTTTATTTATATATGATAATGATGATTTTTATCATTTCTGATGGTTGCATACTAAACTTCAGGCAATGAAAAAAAAAGGAGCCAAAAATGAACTCTTAATCTTCAAAACTAAGCGCGCTGTGATTTTTTGAAAAAATTATTTTTTCCGCTTCCACGCTCACTCCAAACCGGCCCCCGGCATTCAGGAGAGGTTTTTGATTTTTACGCTTCGGCGTTTAAGGGTTAAAACTCAAAATAAAATACTTTCCTGACAAAAACCATAAAGTATTAATTTACATTGTAAATGGTAACGACCTCTCTCTCTCTCTCTCTCTCTCTCTATTCTTGATCCTTTGTAATTTGTATTGTTGACATCTGCCCTCGGATGCAAAAGGGTATCAGCTGCCCACTCTCACTGGACTTTGACCTTGAAAAGGCTTAAGGAAATATGGCATTGCAGCTTAATTTATATTCGCAATGTCATAAAGATAACACGTGTCCTTATCTAGTATATTACGAAGCGAGAGCTTCTATGAAAGAGATGTTATGATGCATTATCATCGTAATGGTAACCTGATGCTTTCGTTGTTTCTTGCTTTAAATCTTCAGGTGAAAACCCTTAAGGACAGAGTCACCGACTACAAACCCACGAGGGCCCCAAAGGGAAATCAGCCTGCACACAGACAAGTTGTAGGAACGGGTGATTAAATAAATAAATGCGATGGTATAGAAAAAAAATACACTTGAAATGCAGAGACGTCAGCAGCAGAGAGAAGGAATGAATTTGCTCCTCGTTTCAATCTTTGGAGATAAGAAGATCCCACAAATGCACTGGGACAAACTGTTTCCACATTTTAGTCGTGGCCAAGATGAAAACTCCTAGCGAAACCGAATCGGCTGTGTATTTTGATAACGTGTGTCTCGATGCAATTGTTAGTCGTTCGGTAAAACGTACGCCTTGAAAAGCCTCAGAGAAACGAAGCTAATTGTGACTTAGACAATCAAGGGATGCTGCTCTACAGATATTTGCTAAACAAAAGAGTATAAAGTTGAATATCCTTCCAGCGTTGCGATATCCAAAGGCATTCAGAAAAAGTGTCATGTAACGGTATTATAACATTACTGGTTGTAGGAAACAGAAGGAAACCCGTGGGTCACTCCAGTGCATTATTACAACGTCCAGTCTATACAGAGGTGTGGCTTGCAAGTGGGTTGCAGACACGCGGGTGGGCTACATTGGCGCCAATCGCGCTGCCTTATTGGCAACAGAACATTACACCATCTACACCACCCCCCCCTAAGATTATGCCATGGCAGAATGGCATAATATTAAATGGAAATAATCAGTAATGGCAATAAGTAAATATGTATTAAATGCATATATATACACACAAAGAAAATATGCAAGGAAAAAAAATCTTATAGGAAAAAAGCAATGGTTAATGCACAGGTATCACAGCATAAATTGACATGCATGGTAGCAACATGAATATGCATAAAAATATGTCTGCAAAAATTAATTGTTAGCCAGTTCAGCTTATCAAAAACAGAAGACAAAAAAAGCATGAGGGACAAATACAAGATAATTTTACAGTGGCACAAGTGTGAGCATGGGTTAATACTCAACATCAACCCATGACATACTCGCCCCATCCATGAGGGTTGTACTGTCCGCCTTTTTGGACGAGGTGGAGAGGGGCCTGGGCATGGGGAAGTGGCTGACGATGTTGGGGGCATTTTTTTTTAATACTTTTAGGTGCTTCCTGTTTCTGAGTGACACTCGACTGCTTCCATCCAGCCTAATGAGATACTGTTGGTGGCCCTTGGACTCCACTACCAACCCAGATCGGTTCCAGGTTTGGTTACAGGATCCTACACTCTTACCCTGTAGCCTACAACAAGGGGTAGAAGCTCCTGGTCCCAGCAAGTGGTTAGGTTTCCTTTTTGGGACTCTGCCATTTGTAGTCCCTATTCTGGATTATCTCGTCCCAGTGTCTCTCCATACTTGTAATGCTGTCTGGGCGTTGGCACTCCATCTCTGAGCTGCCTACCAATGGCAAGCTGTGCTGGGGACTTGTCGAACCCCTTAGGAGGGGTGTTGAGGTACTGAAGAATTGCCAGAGATGCCTTGTTGCAATCAAGGCTACCTCCTTTGCCTATACATGGACCTGATGATCCTGTTGGCAGTCTTGACTGCTGCTTCAGCCCTTCCATTAGACTGGGTGTAATAGGCTGACGAAAAGGCGTACAGTAAACCCCATTTTCTGAAGAATGATGTGGTGTCTTCGCTAATGAGGTTTGTGCCCCCATCTGTTGAGATTAGCTCTGGTACTCCCCATCTTGTGAAGTACGTCCTCAACACTGATATGATTCTTGATGACGTTGTACCACGTGTAAAGTGTGCGACTTCCAACCACCCGGTAGCCGTCTGCATAGGCATGTAACATATGGCCCTCCAACTGTAGCCTGTCCACCACCGTTGACTGGAATAGGTAATTCTGGGGGTGCTGTGAATACTAATGATTCAGCAGGTTGTGATGGAGCATGTATATCACAAGAGGCACACCCATCGCTGCGGCTCTGCAGGTCACCTTCCATGCCTGGCCAGTACTGATTGCCTAGCCCTGCAGAGCATGGAGTCCACCCCTGATGTCCTGTGTGAAGGCCTGTAATGACTTGACAGCAAAGTTTTTCTGGAATGAAGAGATGTGGGCATCCTTGCTCGTAAGTGTAGACTATCAGGTCTTACCTATAGATAACCTGTCCCTAACTAAGTAGAACTGACATAGGCAGGCCAACTCCTGTGCTTTCTGTGGGCGCCAGTCATTTGCTACCACTTTAGCTACCAACAACTGGTATACAGGGTCTTTAGAGGCTGCTACGTTTACCTCTCCTCATCAAGTATGAGGCATTCATGCTCAAGGGCAGTGGCTGAAGCAGTGACAAGAGCGGCAGTCATATCCGCCTTCAAGTTCAGAGTCCTTGTCATCTGGTTTGCAACAGAGAGCAGGGAAGGCGTGATAAGAAGTCAGCAGCGCAATTCCTCTTCCCTGGTAGGTATCTTACCTGGAACCTGTATTGCAGGGTTTTCTCTTTGAGATGGAAGATTTTTGGGTTCAGTATATCCTTCAGCTCTCTATCACCCAGGAGCTTGACCAGTGGCGGTGGTCAGTCATGATCAATAAGTTGGGGCAGCCCAACAGGAGTAGCCTGGCCTTCTTGAGACACCACATGACAGCTAAGGCCTCTCCCTCAACAGCAGCATACCCAGCCTCAGTTTGTGTACAAGTGACAGCTCCCACCCTTGCAGCAGAATGGGACATCAGCTGAGGTACAAGCACAGTACTGCTGCAAGATAACAAACCCAATCCAATCTCTGCTCCAATCTGTTAGGGCTGCCGTAGGTCTGGTCTTGTCATAGTATACCAGCCCATCCTTGGCCAGCTTGCATGTGGCCCCCTGTGCTTGGTGGAATCTCTCCTTTAGGTTGTTATCCCAGTAGACATTCTTGCTTGCAGACTTCTTCAGGAGGTCTCTGAAGGGTTCCATCAGCGGGGCAGTGGCAAGGAAGGGTGCCAACTGGTTGACAAAGCCAAACCATGACCTGATGTCAGTGACAGAGGGGGTTGTCAGGCATAGGGAATCTCTATATGGCAGCTAGACTCTCCTCTGTGGGCCTATGAAACAATCCCAGCTGGGAATCCGACGAAGCTCACTCCTCTTCAGCAGAAGCTGAATTTCTCTGGCTGGAGGGTTATTCCCTTTTTGGCACATGTATGCAAGAAATTATACATGTGCTAGAAGGCCTCTTCTGCGCTGTTCATATAGAAGAGCATCATCCACACAGTTGTGTTTTTGAGGGATGTCCTTGATGGGGTCATCAAACCTCTTGGTGTAGGCAGCTGAAGCTGGATAGTGTCCACGGGTGTTTCTTCTGTACCAACAACGTCCCCAGGGAGTGATAAGGTTGTGATTTGCGGCTTTCTTCATCTAACTTCACCTGGTGGAAGCCCCAATGCGCATCTGCCACTGTCTTAAAGGAATGTAAAAGGTACCCCTGAGATCATGTCGAAAGGAGCAGGGGTGTGATGCATCTCCTCTCCGCAGGAGGGATTGAGGTGTTGAAAATCTATAGTGCAGAGGGGCTGACCTGACTTCTTGCCAACAGTGATCATCCTCGCACACCAATTCTGTTGCTTCACCAGTCGGTATCTCCTCAATGATACCTTTTTTTGATGTCCTGGTCCAATGACCTTGCAGGACTTGATGAAGAACACTTTTCTTGGAGGGTTGTCCTGTTACCATATTGAACGCAAAGGGGGGCCAGTTCCTATACACTCCAATCTAATGTTGGCAACGTACGTAGGGCCCTGCAGCGTGGTGAAAGGGCAGGCCTTTTTAATGAGGGTTGACAGCAGGGTGGGGCCTGCAATACACACTTTGGCCCCAGTGTCTACCACAGCCTGTACAGGGCTGTGACCCTTAGGCCTAGGGCTATGACTGATGAGGACGCTACCACTTGAATAGTAGGCTGCATACTGGTTGTACCCCAGCAGTGACTGCCCCCCAGTGTTACTGATGATGCAGGGCCATCATTCACCATCTTGCTCTAACAAAACCATTTCAAATGACCAATTTTTTGGCAGCCATGACAAAGACTATCTCGCTGGGCACAACACCTTTCTGGGCTCATGCTGCACTCCGCAGTTCCCACACACACGAGCATTGATGGGAAAACTGAGGCCCTCATCATTACTCTTCATTGATGCACACTCGTGGGGGATGGTGGGGTGGCTGGGGGTCTGTCCTCACATCAGCCGCACGTGGCTCTTGATGCCATGTGTCGTGCTGGGGCATGTATGCATCTTTGCAGGCTGCTTTGTATGTTGCACACACTGCCGTTAGGTCATCTACACTACAAACAGAATCACATGACCTATAGTGGTCTCTTTTCAAATACTCATCCTTAGGACCTACCATAAGCTTCCTAATAATGCATATATTCAGACAAATCACAATGACAGCTAGGGCACTGGAAGCCACAGTCCATGGCCTTTTGAGAGCACTTTGCAAAATATTCGCTAATGGACTCCTCACACCCTTGCATATACACAAAAAAAACTCAGCCCAATGCACAGCCTGGTTCGATGCACGCAAGAACCATGGCCCCTATAGGTATCCCAAAGGCCCTTCTGGAGACAAGTTAGCCCACTGCAAATCACTATACCTGGCATCCAGCATACGTTGCAAACTCTGGGGTGCAGTGAAGCCTAATGTGTTGAACTGCATCCGCTGGTTGAAACTTATGTAGCCTAAGCCAATGTGTCATGGACTGTTTCCAAGTCCTGTAGGAGGCTGATGAAATTTCAAAGCACACTTCTCTGGTAGTGGTGGGGCTGGGGCCTGGGGCCACTCTGTAGATGCAAACTACTCGCCATTGTAGCCAAACAGTCGTTTAAGTGGCTTGCAATGCATCTCGACCCTCGGCAACTACATGTTGAAGAGCTGGTGATCTTGACGCCACTCCGATGGGAGTACTGTGGGCACTCCTGGAGGATTGTCGTGCCCTCCTTGCCATGAAGACGGTCTCCCTGGTGTAGACATGATTATTCTTTATGGATCCTACTCACTGTGCCATGTAGGAAACAGAGGGAAACCCGTTCTCATTTTCTCACCTTTCACAGATGCAGGTAGGCCTCCAGGCCTCCGTCAGTCGTCCTGCTTCAGGAACTGTCTCCATTCTTGGCGATCATCATATAGCCTCATCTCTCCAGTGCTTTATTATATGTCCAGTCTATACAGAGGTGTGACGGGCAAGTGGGTTGCAGACATGCAGGCTACGTTGGCGCCAATTGCGCTGCCCTCTTGGCAACAGACATTACACATGTTCAACCCTCCTACACTGATGAAAATCGGAGGGTAGCACCTTCTGGAGCCATTGGCGTACTCAGGAGAAAAGGCGGATAATGAAGCACATTTACCAGTAGATCAGAGTCTTTGAAGATTCCGAGGCCGCCTAGCGCCAGATGGCTCTTTGGGGAACAAGTTTATTTTTCTTCTCCTTTTCCTTCCTCTTCTTCTTCTTAGATTATCAGACTCGCGACACATTCTCCAAAAATGGAGAAGGAATTTTGGCTTTGGAATGATTGTAGAAATGAGGATTTTCTTTGATTTTGCCAACGTGGAATTATAAAATTGACAAGGAACAATTTATTGTGGAATTGGTGGTTTCACATCTAGCTTATGATAACGAAAACCGAAATCTGTTTCTGACAAAGGGCGCAGAATTGTTCCTCAAAATAATCTGGACCTTGATTTTGTTCTCTTTGGTTATCAAATCTAAATTCTTTTCTGTTTGTCAGGGATAGATTCATTTTCCCATTATCGGGAACGTGACTCAGTTCCCCATATCATAATATGCTTCTTTCCAGTTCTCGAAGAACATAAGTTCTGTTTTCCTTCTGACCGTTGAGTCTGATTTTGTTTCAGTACAGGGAACATGAATCCCATTGTTTTGAGAATTCAATTTCCTGATAAATGAAAAAAAAATTCAGTTTTCCTGACAGAGGAAACGAAGCATGTCCCTGATAACTGAAATGGCGCCATGTTATGTTAAAGGAAACTGAATCATGTTTCCGATAATGTAAACTGAATCATGTTCCTGATAACAGAGAGAGAATTACAATTTTGATAACAAAAGATGCCCAAAATCAATGCTCTGATAATTCCAACATATCCTTGACAAAGGAAACTAAACGTATTATTGATAAAGACAATGGAAACAGAAGCATTCATCGCGAATCTTACTTCTTCTGATTCTTGTAATTACTGATATCACATATTGTCAACACGCAAAATTCTTAAAAAGAAGAAGGAAAGAAATACAGAATTTAGGCTAAAGGCCAAGTGCTGGGACCTATGTGGTCATTCAGCGCTTGAAGGTAAGTTGAGAGTAAGATGTTTAAAAGGTGTAACAGGAGGAAAACCTCGTATTACACTATGGGCATAATTGTTAGAAGAGGGTTTGAGGAAAGTAAGACGGAAGAAAGAATATGAAAGGGGCTACAGTAAAAGGAATAAAAGGGGATGCAGCTAGGGGCCGAAGGGACACTGTAAAGAACCTAAGTCTCGTTCCCCGAAGTCGGGTCTAGTGAATGTGCATCTAGAGAAATTTGATCACCGACGAAAACAAAAACAGTATTGATTATTGGAGAAGAAATTGCGCAAGAATTTTGAAAGTGCTTGCTGTACGCTGTGACGTCACCAAATGATTCTAAAAAGTCCTGATCGGTATTGCCACCACTATTGCCATGAAATTACCCCTGACATTCGACAGCTGTAGAGCGAGAGAGAGGCAGTGCCAGCACAAGGCACAAGGCTAAATCGAAATCCACCCCGAGAGTTTCCCCCAAAAACTGGGTGGCTCCCGAGAAATATAAAGGTCGATGCATTGATGCATTCATACTTTTATTGCTGAATCTTTTCTGAATTTTCTGTGCAGTGCAACTTTCACACATTAGCTACTTCATAAACCTACACAAGAGTGTCGTACACTCCTATACATGCACACGCACTTCACGATGTATTCATATCTTGCCCTTCCTTTTAATGTCTCATCTAACCCATCTGGAAATGAGAAAAGAACAACATACCAGAATAGGAAAGAGACATGGAAAAATCCTTATTATTACCAATATTAAATGAAGGGGATAACACGCAAACCATCATAGTGCACAGGGTTACTTACGAGTAACTCAAAAAGAAAAATAGAGTTCTCAGAAGAATTAACCCAAATTGAAAATAGAAATAATGAATGTAAGTGAACCTGGTATTCCCAAGAGACTCGCAATGATGATCAAACAAAGGGGTTCCAAACTTATAGATCAGATAGAAAAATAGGAATCAGTGGGAACCGCCATATATGGGAAAGAACATAAAATAAGGAAAAATATATGAGAAATATAGTAACTCAGAATGTGAACTAATAGCAGTAGAATTTGATCTGAAAAATGAATGAACATAGTAATATATAGACCCCCTAATACTAAAGAGTTTGACACAATAATAGAAAAATTAGATGATATATGTAGAAATCACAAAGACTGGACTATTTCTCCTATCCGGAGACTTAGAATTTCCTTTCGTAGAATGGTAAGAACAAATAGAGATTGTGGTTGTATTATAGTTATAAAAAAAAGAGAGTAATAGTAGTGCAGAAAATAAATAAGAGGTGCAATTCGAAAAGCTATTAGATATGCTATTAGAATACAACATTCAACAAATAAATCACATGCCAACAAGAAGGAAATACTTTAGACCTAGTAATTTGTGAATGAGTGAATTATGTTAAAGAAATAATAGTTTATAATGCGAGTATTTCAGACCATAATGTCATAGAATTAACAGTCCATTCCAAAGCAGGTGAAAACAGATAAACAAGAGGTGAAAAAGTGGGAAGGATATGGAAAACACAATTTCTACAGTAAAAATATAAAATGGTCAGAAATAAAGGAAGAATTTAATGAAGATTCGGATAACATATTTGTAAGTGATGATATACAGGTAAATATGGATATATTATAAAATATATTAGATAAAATAGTGGATAAATATATACTGAAGAAGAAAAGTGAACATCAGTCATGCATACAAGAGACAAATGGATCTTGTTCCAGAAAATCAGAAAGTGGAAAAAAGGTCTTGCATAGAAAGAATGCATGGAAAGTGATTGGAACTAAAAAAATAAGATAGAAAATGCAGAACAAAAGATTATGCAATTAAAAGAAAATGAAAAATGGGACTTGGAAGAAAAAAACCCTAGTAAATATCAAGCAAACCCCCACAAATATTGTACTCATATGCGAAAAAGATGAATAAAAGAAGAATAGAAATAGGCCCTCTAAGAAATGAAGGGAGATTAATGAATGAAAAAAGGAAATATGCAACATATTGCTAAAAGATATAAGAGAGAATTTACCCTTAGAATTGATAATGAAGATATGATACAGAAATAAGGGATGAAAATAAGTGAAATTTATTTTAGACATAGATATTAATGAAGCCAATATGTGCAGGCTATTTATGAATTAAAATGGATCAGCAGCTGGGTGGGCTGATGGTGTCCCTGCTATTTTGTTAAAGAAAGTAGTTCATTCTATTGCAAAGCCCCTTGCAATATTACTAAGACAAAGTGAAGATACAGGCAAGATTTATGATGAGCATAAATTAGCATATATTACCCCTACTTTCAAAAGTGGATCAAGACTAGAGGCAAGTAAGTTATACCTCTGTGAGTCTAACATCACATATTATGAAAGTGTATGAAAGGGTAATGAAGAAAAATATTATGAAAACATTTAGTAAAAAAATAATTTGTGTAATAGGACAACATGGTTTCGTACCTGGAAAAGTACACAAACCCAACTGTTAGTCCACAGTGAGATCATTATATAAAAATATGATAAACGGAAAAGAAACAGTTGTGGTTTATCTACACTTTGCAAAAGCTTTTGGCAAGGTAGACCATAATATTAGTGAAGAAATGAGAAAACATAATATAGTGGACAAAGTAGAAGATGGATAAAAGAATTTTTACACAACAGAAAACAAGATAGTTATTGCAAACGATGAGAAATCAGTTGAAGCTAAGGTAATATCCGGTGTGCCACAAGGTATGGTGCTAGCTGCATTGCTGTTTGTTATTATTGATTGCAGACATAGACAGTAATGTTTAAGGACTCGGTAGTGAGTAGTTTCGCCGATGACACAAGAATAAGTAGAGAAATTTACTTGTGATGAAGATAGGAATTTGCTACAAAAAGACCTTAACAAAGTATATGAATGGGCAGAGGTAATAGGATGGTATTTAACTCTGGCGGGAAGATAAGTAAAGAAAAAAAAAAAAAAAAAAAAAAAATAAGCAAGTAAATTATGGGGATAGAGAAGGAAAGATTATGCATATAGGGGACCTAATTACGAGAAAATCACTAAAATAAGGAAGCAGTTAAAGACCTTGGTGTGATGTTGAATAGGAACATGTTATGCAATGATCAAATAGCAATTCTATTGGCAAAATGCAAAGCAAAAAAAAAAATGGGAATGTTGTACGTCACATGATTTATGCTTTATACAACGTATGTTCGTAGTCACTTGAAAATGCAATATATGGTACCCACACTACCAAAAGGATATTGCACAAATAGAGAGTGTACAAAGGTCTTTTCAGCTAGAATAGAAGAAGTTAAGGATCTCGACTACGGGAAAAGACTACAATTTTTTAAAACTATATAGTCTAGAAAGGGAGAAGAGAATGCTATATGATAATTCAGGCATGGAAACAGATTGAAGGAATGCTGAAAATATCATGGAGCTAAAAATATCAGAAAGAGCAAGCAAGAGGTAGATTAAAAGTGCCCAAAAACTATACCAGGAAAACTAAGGAAAGCACACAGGACCTTAATCCACTACGCACCAGAATCGACAATGCAGCGTCTATTCAATGCGTTGCCAGCTCATCTGAGGAATATATCAGGAGTGAGCATAGATGTGCTTAATGAATAAGTCTCGGACCAAATAATAAGCTGCATCCCAGACCATCAAGATTGGAAGATGCAAAATATACTGGAAGATGCATTAGCAATTCTCTGGTAGACATTAGAGGTGCCTCACACTGAGGGAACTGGGGCAACCCGAAACAAGATGTAAAGTCTAATGTAAGGATAAAGATCCAACCCCCTTGTAGGTATTATTCTATAATTTTTACACCCCCACCAATAATATCCTGATCATCGTTCAACTTATGCTAAACTTTTACCATTTCTATGCATTTCAATATTTTTCACTCTAACAAATCTTTAGGTTACATATTTTAATTAACTTGTACTCAGCCTCCACACTTTATTCCACAAAGGAGAGTTGGCTAAGTAATCCCATCATACATTTTTTCTCACATTGTCTCCCAAAGACAATTCTAGTCACTAGTCTTTTTGCGCCACCTTTCTTCTTCACATAATTATTTTGTGACTCACTTCTCCGCTCCTCCGACCGTCATCAACAGCTTCTTCTCCCATTATCTATATCCATTATACGTTCCAGCTTCCTGGATTGCTATTTACCGCCATAACCTCACTTTTAATCATATTTAATCATATTTCTATCAACTTGCCTCTTCTTGCAAATCCTACAAAATCTTTCACTAGGGTCTGCAGTTTTCTCTTCACTATTCCCATTGAGCACTGTGCTATCAGCAAAGAGCATTCTTGATGAATGAGGGTGGTAATGCCACTGTATCCCTTACGTCAATAAACAAAGGCGAATGCTTTGGCCTCGGTCAGAGCACACGAAGTTATCACGGAGAACTCTCTTATGAAGCAAGTTATCTCCTTGGTACAAAGAATTTCGATAGTAATGGACTATTTGTGGGCGGTTATATATATATATATATATATATATATATATATATATATATATATATATATATATATATATATATATATATATATATATGTGTGTGTGTGTGTGTGTGTGTGTGTGTGTGTGTGTGTGTATGCACATGTCTATGTGATGTATATATAGTTGTTTAGTCATTAATTCCACGGAATATATGTGTACACACACATTACATATATATTTTCACTAATAATATATTTTTTACAAATGAATATTATGTTCGCTGAAATTTAAAATTTTAAATGAAATTAACGAGTGAAAGCAAAACAAACTTTCGTATGTGCAATAACTGATCTCATTTTCATCATAAAAAGAAAGACATCTCTCTCTCTCTCTCTCTCTCTCCTCTCTCTCTCTCTCTCTCGCTCTCTCTCTCTCTCGCTCTCATTCTCTCTCTTTCCAGCTACGTGTTGCGTGCCCGCGTACTGAGAACCGTTAAAAATGACCTTGAGCTCCTTACGGCAGCTCCAAGCAAAATGTTTGTTACCGACATGACTTAAGAGTAGTTTTTTTTTTTTTTTTTTTTTTTTTTTGTTTTTTTTTTTTTTTTTTTTTATCCGGGGATTCCATGCTTCACACTCGAAGTTACGTTTACACGCGCGCGCGCGCCGAGACTTATTACACATACAGCACAAGCAAGGATGTACATACGTATCTTCGAAGTGCATATGCGTGAGATGTGCTTAGTGGTTAAGTGTTGACGATGCTGCGAAATTTTGTAATTAGCCCCTAAAGTAAAGTATTGTAACTGCTAATGACGGCATCATTGCGGTTACCGATTTCTGCAGAGAAAATGTGGGAAGAGGTCGCCTGCTGGATGTAAGAAGGCTGCTTCAGTGGACAATGAACAAGTAGTACCTACATAAAAGAAAGTACAGAGAGAGAGAGAGAACAGTTTATGTGTGATGATTTTCATCCCTGATGAGATTATAAGCATAGTGGAGAGTGGAGACCTTGCTGCTTTCTACCAGAGGGGAGGAGCGTGCTACTGAAGGCAACTACAAAAGCACCGTATTTAGTTGTGGACTTAATCATTGCATACACTATGGCAACCTCCCAACAGAATTCTCATTGGTAGTATCAACATTGAGAGTAGATAAGATGAACAAGAAACCAAGGATCACTCCGTGAGGAAAGGAGGCGTTGAAAGTCACGTTGGAGGAATATTTTTTTATTACGGTCAGTTAGGACACAATGTTTTGCATTTCAACTTCCCGTGTTCTCGTGAGTCGAACGCATGCGCTAGTTCTCCGAAACTAGGTGTGGACCATTAGTCATCTATATCCTCTATTAAATTTAGAGAGAGAGAGAGAGAGAGAGAGAGAGATGGATTTATTTCTTATATTCTTTCTCTCGTTTCGAGATTTTGTCTCATTGAACAAAAGTCATTAATATACTTCCAATGACGAAATAAATGAAAAAATCGCTCTTATGTAATTAAATTAAAGAAATTTGTTATTCAACACATCACCATGATTCATATACATGCATTAAACTACAAATGTCCTTTAATATCCAATTGGCTCTGCCTCGGAATTAATATATTTTCATTGTGTTAACCGAAGGGGAATTGTTTAGTTGATAATAATTTCTTCCTCTCGTGGACTCGAACCAGCGCACTGACAGAGGAGAAATCAGGACTTCAGTGACTCCTAAACCAACCTGGCCAACTTGTTTAGGCTTCACTGAATCCACGAGAGGACGAAATTATTTATCAACTAAAAAATTTTCCCTTCGGTTAACATATTTGAAAATATATTAATTTCCGAGATAGAGCGAATTAAATAGGGCATTTGGAGCTAAATGCATATATATGTTTGTGTGTGAGCATTTTACATAGCTGGGACGTTAACCCTTAAACTTAACCTTCATTTATTATATAACAAAATTTATTATATAATTCTTATATTCTGTTTCATTATATTAGTATACTCCAAAAAAGCGGAACTCTGCAGTGTTTCTTAAACTCTTGATCTTTAAATAATTTTTCCCATTTTTATGATGAACTATGTTCCTTCGTAAATCAGATTTATCACTATATTTTTTTTTTATTTATCATAATATTTTACTATTTTCTCTTCTCCGCTTATCTACGCAAATCACGGCGAGAGGCCAGGGAAACTGGTACCTTTCTTCCTCTTCCCCTCCTCCTCCTCCTGGACTCCTTCGTCTTGTAGGAAGAAGTGGACTTCGAAAAAACAGCAGGGCAGGGGCCTCCATCACCGCCAGTCTCTCGGTTTCTTTGGTGGAGGAAGGTTGTGCCACGTTCGCCACTCGACCGTTTAAATCGCCTGAGGCGTGAGGTGCGCTTACAATTTTGTTCATTTTGGATGAGCTTGCGATAGGCATTGTCGAGTGTTTTACGGCTTTCTGAATGTATTTGTCTCATTTTAGGTTGGGCTCTTTTTTTTCTGTGGCTCCAAAATCTGTTTTGACGATTGGCTTGACAGTTTTCAAAACGGTATATCGGATGTCTCTCTGAGGCAGGTTGTATCTGCATACATATTCACCTGACACAAAGGTACACATTATGTAGGGCTGCCCATAATATTAGTTCTAATATGTGTGCACATGTGTAATGGTTATGATACCGTAATAATAATAATAATTGTTATTATTACCTTTTTTTCTATTATTATATATGAATGAATTAATGAGCACATGGGAATGATGTACAACATATATTCCAGTTGTAGAGTAATCATACCTGATTAATGGGAAACTTGCGCCTGTCTGGATTTGCTTATCCTTTCGATGTTAGGAGGGACACTGGACAGGGACACTCATTCCTCTTCAACACTCAGCAATCTAGACCTCTTGCTAGTTTTGATGTTTGTGAGTATTGAAAATCCTAGTTCACACAGATTTGAGGTCGAGAACTGCAGCAATATTATCCGGGTTTTTTAGGGCTTTGTGAGGGCGTTCTTTTCCAATTCTTATCCAAAAGTTTTCTAGTGACATATCCAAGTACTCCAGTTTTAGCGTGCGGTCATTACGGACACATAATCATACATACATACATGCACACAGACAGAGACACACACACACACACATATATATATAAATATATATATATAATTATATATATATATATATAGATATATATATATATATATATATATATATATATATATATATATATATTATTACACCTATCCATGAAATTTTCGCGGCGCACTGGGGGGATAGTCGTGGCGCAGAAGGGCGCCGCGGCGCACAGGTTGAGAATCACTGGTGTAAACGTCTAAACGCCTCCTCCATTCCTGAGAGTAGGATTCGTTGTAAGAGTTGCCTTTATACTCCCGAGAGCTGAATTCATGTAAGGTAACATGAACCACCCTTCTGGGCAGTTAAACGGACGTGAAGATTCTAATCAACAAGATTCTGAGGGGGGCCGAGGCATCACTTTACCAGAGTTGTCTGTAAACAAAGCACACACAGCAGTAATATTTTTATATGTGTGATTAATACTACCATTATTATTAGTAGAAATAGAATTAGTTGCAGCAGTAAACTGGGCAAATATGTATATTAGTTACTACCACTATTTTTATCCATTATTTTGGAGAAGCCTGTGAAATACGGATGAAAATATAATGCGATCAGTAATTAAACTCAAAATAAATACTTTCCTGACAATAAACATGTATAATTACATTGTAGGTGGTAACAATCTCTCTCTCTCTCTCTCTCACTCTCTCTCTCTCTCTCTCTCTCTCTCTCTCTCTCTCTATTCTTAATCCTTTGTAATTTTGTATTGTTGACATCTCCCCTCGGATACAAAAGGGTATCAGCTCCCCACTCTCACTGGTACGTTTGAACCTTGGAAAAATCTTAAGGCAAATTGGTGGCATTGCAGCTTCAATTTTATATTGCGCAATGTCATAAAGATAACGCGTGCCCTTATCTAGTATATTACGAACCGAGAGCTTCCTATGAAAGAGATGTTATGATCATTATCATCGTAATGGTAACCTGATGCTTTCGTTGTTTCTTGCTTTAAATCTTCAGGTGAAAACCCTCATGGACAGAGTCAACCGACTACAAACCCACGAGGGCCCCAAAGGGAAATCAGCCTGCACACAGACAACTTATAGGAACGGGTGATTAAATAAATAAATGCGATGGTATAGGAAAAAAAAAAAAGAAAAAAAAAAATACACTTGAAATGCGGGAGACGTCAGCGGCAGAGAGAAGGAATGAATTTGCTCCTCGTTTCAATCTTTGGAGATTAGAAGATCCCACAAATGCACTGGGACAACTGTTCCACATTTTAGTTGTGGGCAAGATGAAACTCTTAGCGAACTGAATGGCTGTATTTGATAACTTGTGTCTCGATGCATTGTAGTCGTTCGGTAAAAGTACGCCTTGAAAAGCCTCAGAGAAACGAAGCTAATTGTGACTTAGACGATCGAGGGATGCTTCTCTACAGATATTGCTCAACAAAAGAGTATAAAGTTGAATTTCCTTCCAGCGTTGCTATATCTAAAGGCATTCAGAAAAAGTGTCATGTAACAGTATTATAACATTACTGGTTGTAGGAAACAGAAGGAAACCCGTGGGTCACTCCAGTGCTTTATTACACGTCCAGTCTATACAGAGGTGTGGCTGCAAATGGGTTGCAGACACGCGGGCTACATTGGCGCCAATCGCGCTGCCCTCTTGGCAACAAACATTACACATTTTCAACCATCCTACACACCACCCCCCCCTTAGATTATGCCATGACAGAATGGCATAATATTAAATGGAAATAATCAGTGATGGCAATAAGTAAATATGTATTAAATGCATATATATACACACAAAGAAAATATGCAAGGAAAAAAAATCTTATAGGAAAAAAGAAATGGTTAATGCACAGGTATTGCAGCATAAATTGACATGCATGGTAGCAACATGAATATGCATAAAAATATGTCTGCAAAAATTAATTGTAGCCAGTTCAGCTTATCAAAAACAGAAGACAAAAAAAGCATGAGGGACAATACAAGATAAATTTACAGTGGCACAAGCGTGAGCATGGGTTAATACTCAACATCACCCATGACATACTCGCCCATCCATGAGGGTTGTACTGTCCGCCTTTTTGGACGAGGTGGAGAGGGGCCTGGGCATGGGGAAGTGGCTGACGACGTTGGGGGCTGACGTTTTAGCACTTTTAGGTGCTTCCTGTTTCTGAGTGACACTCGACTGCTTCCATCCAGCCTAATGAGATACTGTCGGTGGCCCTTGGATTCCACTACCAACCCAGATCGGTCCCAGGTTTTGGTTACAGGATCCTGCACTCTTACCCTGCAGCCTACAACAAGGGGTAGAAGCTCCCTGGTCCCAGCAAGTGGTTGGGTTTCCTTTTTGGGACTCTGCCATTTGCAGTTCCCTATTCTGGATTATCTCGTCCCAGTGTCTCTCCACCTTGTAATGCTGTCTGGGCGTTGGCACTCCATCTCTGAGCTGCCTACCAATGGCAAGCTGTGCTGGGGACTTGTCGAACCCCTTAGGAGGGGTGTTGAGGTACTGAAGAATTGCCAGAGATGCCTTGTTGCAATCAAGGCTACCTCCTTTGCCTATAAATGACCTGATTATCCTGTTGGCAGTCTTGACTGCTGCTTCAGCCCTTCCATTAGACTGGGTGTAATAGGCTGACGAAAGGCATACAGTAACCCCCATTTTCTGAAGAATGATGTGGTGTCTTCACTAATGAGGTTTGTGCCCCCATCTTGTGAAGTACGTCCTCCACACTGATATGATTCTTGATGACGTTGTACCATGTGGAAAGTGTGCGACTTCCAGCCACCCGGTGAGCCTGTCTGCATAGGCCATGTACATATGGCCCTCCAACTGTAGCCTGTCCACCACCATTGACTGGAATAGGTATTCTGGGGGTGCTGTGAATACTAATGATTCAGCAGGTTGTGATGGAGCATGTATATCACAAGAGGCACATCCATCACTGTGGCTCTGCAGGTCACCTTCCATGCCTGGCCAGTAAACTGATTGCCTAGCCCTGCAGAGCATGGAGTCCACCCCCTGATGTCCTGCATGAAGGCCTGTAATGACTTGAAAGCGAAGTTCCTCTGGGATGAGCAGATGTGGGCATCCTTGCTCATAAGTGTAGACTATCAGGTCTTCTACCATAGATAACCTGTCCCTAACTAAGTAGAACTGACGTAGGAAGGCCAACTCCTGTGCTTTCTGTGGGCGCCAGTCATTTGCTGCCACTCTAGCTACCAACAACTGGTATACAGGGTCTTTAGAGGCTGCTACGTTTACCCTCTCCTCATCAAGTATGAGGCATTCTTGCTCAAGGGCAGTGGCTGAAGCAGTGACAAGAGCGGCAATCATATCCTCTTCAAGTTCAGAGTCCTTGTCATCTGGTTTGCAACGGAGAGCAGGGAAGTGTGATAAAAAGTCAGCAGCGCAATTCCTCTTCCCTGGTAGGTATCTTACCTGGAACCTGTATTGCAGGGTTTTCTCTTTGAGATGGAAGAGTCTTGGCTTCAGTATATCTTTCAGCTCTCTATCACCCAGGAGCTTGACCAGTGGGCGGTGGTCAGTCACGATCAATAAGTTGGGGCAGCCCAACAGGAGTAGCCTGGCCTTCTTGAGACACCACGTGACAGCTAAGGCCTCTCCCTCAACAGCAGCATACCCAGCTTCAGCTTGTGACAAGTGACAGCTCCCACATAGGGCAATGCGCCACCCACCCTTGCAGCAGAATGGGACATCAGCTGAGGTACAAGCACAGTACTGCTGCAAGATAACAAACCCGATCCCATCTCTGCTCCAACCTGTTAGGGCTGCCGTAGGTCGGGTCTTGTCATAGTATACCAGCCCATCCTTGGCCAGCTTGCATATGGCCTCCTGTGCTTGGTGGAATCTCTCTTGTAGGTTGTTATCCCAGTAGACATTCTTGCTTGCAGACTTCTTCAGGAGGTCTCTGAAGGGTTCCATCAGTGGGGTGGTGGCAAGGAAGGGTGCCAACTGGTTAAAAAGCCAAACCATGACCTGATGTCAGTGACAGAGGGTTTATCAGGCATAGGGAATCTGTATGGCAGCTAGACTCCTCTGTGGGCCTATAGGAAAACAATCCCAGCTGGAATCCGACGAAGCTAACTCCTCATCAGCAGAAGCTGAATTTCTCTGGCTGGAGGGTTATTCCCTTTTTGGCACATGTATGCAAGAAATTATACGTGTGCCAGAAGGCCTCTTCGATGCTGTTGTCATATAGAAGAGTATCATCCACACACTTGTTTTTTCGAGGAATGTCCTTGATGGTGTCATCAAACCTCTTGGTGTAGGCATCTGAAGCTGGATAGTGTCCCATGGGTGTTCTTCTGTACCGATAACGCCCCCAGGGAGTGATAAAGGTTGTGAGTTTGCGGCTTTCTTCATCTAAATTCACCTGGTGGAAGCCCCAATGCGCATCTGCCACTGTCTTAAAGGAATGTAAAGGTACCCCTGAGATCATGTCGAAAGGAGCAGGGGTGTGATGCATCTCTCTCCTGCAGGAGGCATTGAGATGTTGAAAGTCCACAGTGCGGCAGGGCTGACCTGACTTCTTGCCAACAATGACCATCCTCGCACACCATTCTGTTGCTTCACCAGTTGGTACCTCCTCAATGAAACCTTTTTTGATGTGCTGGTCCAACTGCATCTTCACTTCTGATTCCCAATGCTTTGGCACTGATGCTGGGGTGTGGCATGCATAGGGGGTTGCCCCTGGCAGTAGATGAATATGGTGCAGCTTGCCCTCCATGACATGGAGGGCTCCCTTTCTGTATTGAATGTCGATGATGAAAAATGGCGCAAGAGCCACTGCTCCAACTTTGGGACGTTCTCCTCCACTGGTGGGAAGGGTATTGATGAGGGCATAGGCAGGGACTGCCCAATGGGGGTGGGTACCTCATGCTCCAGTGCGAGGCTTGCTGACACCGGTAAGTGGTGGGGAAAGGACAGGGGCACAAGGCCAAGGTCCTTACAAGCAACCAATGAAAGAAAGAATGACCTTGCAGACTTGATGAAGTACACTTCTTGGACGGTTGTCCTGTTACCATATTGAACGCAAAGGCGGCCAGTTCCTATACACTCCAATCTAATGTTGGCAACGTCACGTAGGGCCCCGCAGCGTGGTGAAAGGGCAGGCCTTTCAATGAGGGTCGACAGCAGCGTGGGGCCTGCAACACACACTTGGGCCCCAGTGTCTACCACAGCCTGTACAGGGCTGTGACCCTTAGGCCTAGGGCTATGACTGATGAGGACGCTACCACTTGAATAGTAGGCTGCATACTGGGTTGTATCCCAGCAGTGACTGCCCCCAGTGTAACTGATGACGCAGGGGCATCATTCACCATCTTGCTCCTACAAAACCATTTCAAGTGACCAATTTTTTGGCAGCCATGACAAAGACTATTTCTCACTGGGCACAACACCTTTCTGGGCTTGTGCTGCACTCCGCAGCTCCCACACACACGAGCATTGATGGGAACCGAGGCCCTCTCATTACTCTTCATTGCTGCACACTAGTGGGGGGGTGGCTGGGGTCTGTCTCCACATCGCCCGCACGTGGCTCTTGATGCCATGTGTCGTGCTGGGGCATGGATGCATCTTTGCGGGCTGCTTTGTATGTTGCACACACTGCCCTTAGGTCATCTACACTACAAACAGAATCACATGACCTATAGAGGTCTCTTTTCAATATCTCATCCCTTAGACCTACCATAAGCTTCCTAATAAGCATATATTCAGACAAATCACAATGACAGCTAGGCCAATGGAAGCCACAGTCCATGGCCTTTTGAGAGCACTTTGCAAAATATTCACTAATGGACTCCTCACACCCTTGCATATACACAAAAAACTCAGCCCAATGCACAGCCTGGTTTGATGCACGCAGAACCATGGCCCATATAGCATCCAAAGGCCCTTCTGGAGACAAGTTAGCCCACTGCAAATCACTATACCTGGCATCCAGCGTACGTTTGCATTCTGGGGTGCAATGAAGCCTAATGTATTGAACTGCATCCGCTGGTTGAAACTTATGTAGCCTAAGCCAATGTGTCATGGACCGTTTCCAAGTCCTGTAGGAGGCTGATGAAATTTCAAAGCACACTTCTCTGTTAGTGGTGGGGTTGGGGCCTTGGGGCCGCTCTGTAGATGCAAACTACTCGCCATTGTAGCCAAACAGTCGTTAAGGGCTTGCAATGCATTTCAGCCCTTGGCAACTACATGTTGAAGAGCTGGTGATCTTGACGCTACTCCGACGGGAGTACTGTGGGCACTCCTGAAGGATTGTCGTGCCCTCCTTGCCGTGAAAGACGGTCTCCCTGGTGTAGACATGATTATTCTTTATGGATCCTACTCACTGCGCCATGTAGGAAACAGAAGGAAACCCGTGGGTTACTTTCTCACCTTTCTCACCAGATGCCAGGTAGGCCTCCAGGCCTGTCAGTCGTCCTGCTTCAGGAACTGTCTCCATTCTTGGCGATCATCATAGAGCCTCATCTCTCCAGTGCTTTATTACATGTCCAGTCTATACAGAGGTGTGATGGCAAGTGGGTTGCAGACATGCAGGCTACATTGGCGCCAATTGCGCTGCCCTCTTGGCAACAGACATTACACATGTTCAACCCTCCTACACTGATGAAAATCGGAAGGGTAGCACCTTCTGAAGCCATGCGTCTCAGGAGAAAAGGCGGATAATGAAGCACATTTACCAGTAGATCAGACTCTTTGAAGATTCTGAGGCCGCCTAGCACCAGATGGCTCTTCGGGGAACAAGTTTATTTTTCTTCTCCTTTTCCTTCCTCTTCTTCTTCTTCTTAGGTTATCAGACTCGCGACACATTCTCCAAAATGGAGAAGGAATTTTGGCTTTGGAATGATTGTAGAAATGAGGATTTTCTTTGATTTTGCCAACGTGGAATTATAAAATTGACAAGGAACAACTTATGGTGGAATTGGTGGTTTCAACATCTAGCTCATGATAACGAAAACCGAAATCTGTTTCTGACAAAGGGCGCAGAATTGTTCCTCAAAATAATCTGGACCTTAATTTTGTTCTCTTTGGTTATCAAAATCTAAATTCTTTTCTGTTTTTCAGGGATATGATTCATTTCCCATTATTGGGGACGTGACTCAGTTCCCCTTATCATAATATGATGCTTCTTCCATTATCGGGACATAATTCTGTTTCCTCTGCCGTGAGTCTGATTTTGTTTCAGTACAGGGAACATGAATCCCATTTTTTTGAGAATCCAATTTCCTGATAAATGAAAAAAAGTCAGTTTTCATGACAGAGGAAACAGAAGCATGTCCCTGATAACTGAAATGGCGCCATGTTATGTTAAAGGAAATTGAATCATGTTTCCGATAATGTAAACTGAATCGTGTTCCTGATAACAGAGAGAGAATTACATTTTTGATAACAAAAGATGCCCAAAATCAATGCTCTGATAATTCCAACATATCCGTGACAAAGGAAACTAAACGTATTATTGATAAACACAATGGAAACAGAAGCATTCATTGCGAATCTTACTTCTGATTCTTGTAATTACTGATATCACATATTGTCAACACGTTTCTTAAAAAGAAGGAAGGAAGGAATACAGAATTTAGGCTAAAGGCCAAGCGCTGGGACCTATGTGATCATTCAGCACTTGAAGGGAAGTTGAGAGTAAGATGTTTAAAAGGTGTAAGAGGAGGAAAACCTCGCATTGCACTATGGCATAATTGTTAGAAGAGGGTTGAGGAAAGTAAGACGGAAGAAAGAATATGAAAGGGGCTACAGTAAAAGGAATAAAAGGGGATGCAGCTAGGGGCCGAAGGGACACTGTAAAGAACCTAAGTCTCGTTCCCGAAGTCGGGTCTAGTGAATGTGTATCTAGAGAAATTTGATCACCAACGAAAACAAAAACAATATTGATTATTGGAGAAGAAATTGCGCAAGAATTTTGAAAGCGCTTGCTGTACGCTGTGACGTCACCAAATGATTCTAAAAAGTCCTGATCGGTATTGCCACCACTATTGCCATGAAATTACCCCTGACATTCGACAGCTGTAGAGCGAGAGGCAGTGCCAGCACAAGGCACAAGGCTAAATCGAAATCCACCCCGAGACGTTTCCCCCCAAAACTGGGGTGGCTCCCGAGAAATATAAAAGGTCGATACATTGATGCATTCATACTTTTATTGCTGAATCTTTTATGAATTTTCTGTGCAGTGCAACTTTCACACATTAGCTACTTCATAAACCTACACAAGAGTGTCGTACACTCCTATACATGCACACGCACTTCACGATATATTCATATCTTGCCCTTCCTTTTAATGTCTCATCTAACCCATCTGGAAATGAAGAAAAGAACAACATACCAGAATAGGAAAGAGACATGGGAAAATCCTTATTATTACCCATATTAAATGAAGGGGATAACACGCAAACCATCATAGTGCGCAGGGTTTAGTTACGAGTAACTCAAAAAGAAAAATAGAGTTCTCAGAAGAATTAACCCAAATTGAAAATAGATATAATGAATGTAAGTGAAACCTGGTATTCCCAAGAGACTGGCAATGATGATCAAATAAAGGGGTTCCAAACTTATAGATCAGATAGAAAAAATAGGAATCAGTGGGGAACCGCGATATATGGGAAAGACATAAAATAAGGAAAAATATATGAGAAATATAGTAACTCAGAATGTGAAATAATAGCGGTAGAATTTGTTCTGAAAAATGAATGAACATAGTAATATATAGACCCCCTATTACTAAAGAGTTTGACACAATAATAGAAAAATTGGATGATATATGTAGAAATCACAAAGACTGGACTATTCTCCTATCCGGAGACTTAGAATTTCCTTTCGTAGACTGGTAAGAGCAAATAGGAGATTGTGGTTGTATTTATACTTATAAAAAAAGAGAGTAATAGTAGTGCAGAAAATAAGAGGCAATTCGAAAAGCTATTAGATATGCTACTAGAATACAACATTCAACAAATAAATCACATGCCAACAAGAAAGGAAAATACTTTAGACCTAGTATTTGTGGATGAGGTGAATTATGTTAAAGAAATAATAGTTTATAATGCGAGTATTTCAGACCATAATGTCATAGAAATAACAGTCCATTCCAAAGCAGGTTAAAACAGAGATAAGCAAGAGGGGAAAAAGTGGGAAGGATATGGAAAACACAATTTCTACAGTAAAAATATAAAATGGTCAGAAATAAAGGAAGAATTTAACGAAGATTCGGATAACATATTTGTAAGTGATGATATACAGGTAAATATGGATATATATAAAATATTAGAGAAAATAGTGGATAAATATATACTGAAGAAGAAAAGTGAACATCAGTCATGCATACCAAGAGACAAATGGATCTTGTTCCAGAAAATCAGAAAGTGGAAAAAAGGTCTTGCAAAAGAAAAGAATGCATGGAAAGTGATGGAACTAAAAAATAAGATAGAAAATGCAGAACAAAAGATTATACAATCAAAAGATAATGAAAAATGGGACTTGGAAGAAAAAACCCTAGTAAATATCAAGCAAAACCCCAAACTATTGTACTCATATGCGAAAAAGATGAATAAAAGAAGAATAGAAATAGGCCCTCTAAGAAATGAAGGGAGATTAACGAATGAAAAAAAGGAAATATGCAACATATTGCTAGAAAGATATAAGAGAGAATTTACCCTTAGAATTGATAATGAAGATAATGATACAGAAATAAGGGATGAAAATAGTGAATATTAATCAGACATAGATATTAATGAAGCCAATATTGTGCAGGCTATTTATGAAATTAAAAATGGATCAGCAGCTGGGCTTGATGGTGTCCCTGCTATTTTGTTAAAGAAAGTAGTTCATTCTATTGCAAAGCCCCTTGCAATATTACTAAGACAAAGTGTAGATACAGGCAAGATTTATGATGAGCATAAATTAGCATATATTACCCCTACTTTCAAAAGTGGATCAAGACTAGAGGCAAGTAATTATAGGCCTGTGAGTCTAACATCACATATTATGAAAGTGTATGAAAGGGTAATGAAGAAAAATATTATGAAACATTTAATAAAAAAATAATTTGTGTAATATAGGACAACATGGTTTCGTACCTGGAAAAGTACACAAACCCAACTGTTATTCCACCGTGAGATCATATATAAAAATATGATAAACGGAAAAGAAACAGATGTGGTTTATCTACACTTTGCAAAAGCTTTTGGCAAGGTAGACCATAATATATTAGTGAAGAAAATGAGAAAACATAATATAGTGGACAAAGAATTTTTACACAACAGAAAACAGATAGTTATTGCAAACGATGAGAAATCGGATAAAGCTAAGGTAATATCCGGTGTGCCACAAGGTATGGTGCTAGCTGCATTGCTGTTTGTTATTGTGATTGCAGACATAGACAGTAATGTTAAGGACTCGGTAGTGAGTAGTTTCGCCGATGACACAAGAATAAGTAGAGAAATTACTTGTGATGAAGATAGGAACTCGCTACAAAGAGACCTTAACAAAGTATATGAATGGGCAGAGGTAAATAGGATGGTATTTAACTCTGGCGGGAAGATAAAGTAAAGTAAGTAAGTAAATTATGGGGATAGAGAAGGAGAGATATATGCATATAGGGGACCTAATTACGAGACAATCACTAATAAGGAAGCAGTTAAAGACCTTGGTGTGATGTTGAATAGGAACATGTTATGCAATGGTCAAATAGCAATTCTATTGGCAAAATGCAAAGCAAAAAATGGGAATGTTGTTACGTCACATGATTATGCTTTATAAAACGTATGTTCGTAGTCCACTTGAAAAATGCAATATATGGTACCCACACTACCAAAAGGATATTGCACAAATAGAGAGTGTACAAAGGTCCTTTACAGCTAGAATAGAAGAAGTTAAGGATCTCGACTACTGGGAAAGACTACAAT
>NC_061101.1:44114715-44162215 GCF_015104395.2 Macrobrachium nipponense
GCACAGCCTGAAGAGAGTTCTGAACAAAATACAATTAAACAAGTAGAGGAAGTAGAAGAACTAAAGAAAAAATAGAGCATTTGGAAAAGACCAATCAAGAACTCCTGAAACTGGTTAGTTTGGAGACGGAAGTGACAGAACCTAAGTTCACATTAACTGCGATAAACAAGTAATTTCAACCTATGCTAAGTACAACACAGATAAATGCTCTCATAACTAATATCGCTGTCAGTCATTGGAGCGATGAAGACATATCGTCAGCTTTCATTCTCAGAAGCATGAGCACCAAATGCTATTCATATTTGTGAACTAAAAGAGGATTCCCTCTGCCATCAAAAAGTACACTGAACAAACGAGCGCAAAATCTGAAATGTGAGTCGGGTATTTTGCATTCGGTTCCGTCACTGATGAAGGCAAAATCAGAAACAATGACGGAAATAGAAAAACTTGTCGGGATTTCATTTGATGAAATGAATATTGCTAGTAAGTGGAGTTATGACAAAAGGATGGATGTTTTGTATGAATCTCATGATAAAGTTCAAGTGGTTATGTTAAGAGGTTTGACGGGAAGCTATATACTACCAATATGATGAGTCTAATGTGCGTAAAAAACTGATTGATATTATTATAAATGTTGAAAAAGCTGGCTTTGCCGTTGTGGCAATTGTCCATGATCTTGGACCTAATAATTTGCGGGTTTGGAAAGAATTCGGGATTGATCCCCTTAACCCTGAGAAAGTCTTTTTTAAAAGCCCATGTGCTGACAGGAATGTCTTCATATTTGCTGATGCTCCCCATTTGATAAAGTTAATTAGAAATAATTTTCTGGACCACGGTTTTCTTATGGAAAATGGAAATAGTGTATCTGATGCCTGTGTCCGTGAAATGCAAATGAAATCGTATCAGAGTATTCCTTAGCATATAAAATTAATGAAACATATCAATGTAAGTGGCTTACAAAGACAGCGTGTAAAGTAAGTATGCTGTACAGCTACTTTCAAAGTCACGTGCTAAGGCATTGTATTTGAGAAAGGGGCTTACTAGAGAGCAACAATTGGAAGGAAACTGCCGACTTTATAGCTACAGTGAATGAATGGTTCGATGTCATGAATTCCTCTATGATGTTCGGTGACATAAAAGCCCGCAATGCATTTGGGGATAAATTTGGATAACCAGAAAAGTGGTCTACAAAATATGGTTGATGCTATGCTGGGAATGATGGTAAAAAACCCAAAATTTAATTGCCTTTACAAATTCCAAAAAGGTGTGATATTATCTTGCCACTCAATGATTGGGCTACATAACATGCTAAAACAGAGTCATGACATTTCTTTTATTATGACATGGAGATTGAATCAAAACTGTCTTGAAAGTTTTTTTGGATGCATTAGGCAGATGAGGGGTTCTCATGATCATCCCAATGCAGTTAATTTTAAATACAGATTGAAAAACTTTTTGCTAGGTAGGGATATTGAAATTGTTAGCGATAAGCAAACTGCGACAAAGGAAATGAAAACCTTGACCCGTTATCCCATGAAATGGTATTATCTGGACGTGATGGAAACGGACTTGATAAATCTTTCCATGACAGGGAACTGGCCTTAGAAATATGTATGACAAACATCATTTTTAGAGACCTGGAATTTGATGTGGATCTTAAGAATGACGAAATGTTCTCTGAGGAAACAGAATTTGCTAAATGTCAGAAATCAGGAGACACCACGGGATCTGTTATCAAGGAAGAGTCCTTAAGATATATCGGTGGATATGTAGTGAAAAAGTTTTCCTTTAAATATCCAAATATAGGGTACATTGTTAACAGCAAGACGTCAGAGACATGGGTCCATTATATAAGTGAAGGAAAACTCTATGCATCATCAGACGACTTTTTCTCTAAACTAAAAATTTGTAGAGAAATTTTTACAGCAATTCATGGCTATGGTCTTAGACCAGGAACGGAATGCATAAAAACAATGGCTGCTGAAATGAAATCTGCTGTCGCTGGTGTTCCTGACGAGGTTGTGGAATTTTTTGCCAAAATATCAGTGTTTTTTAGAATGCGGCACCTCAACATTATTGATATGAGTAAAAAGAAACAGAGGACTTGCAGGAGTACAGTAAGAAAAACCATGAAAACAACAACTTAGTTTTTCCCCTCGGGGTCCACACCTGGCTCGGTGAGAAAAAAACTCCTGCATATCTCAATTCCATCACCATTAAACTGTCATCTTTGTTCTGTTAATCTGTTAGGATTAAAATGAGAGTTCATTGTACCAAAACAACTTTCTATATGTTAATCCTTAACTCGTTGTGTAGATTTAGTACCAAGGACAACTTTCTCTACGTTAATCCATACCTCTTTGGTTAGGGATAAGTGACAGTCAATACATTACAGTATTATGAAACTTTGATGTATGGTGTGCCATAAGGAAAATCTGTACTTTAAGTAAAACAAAATAAAAGTATTTGTACCTTAAGTATTTTTTTGGAAAGGTACCCTTGCATCGTGTTACTACGTATACCTGTCTGAGTCAGTGCTGTAAGGGGAGACTGTTCGTAGCGTGACGACATGCGCAGAGGGAACGTATTTTCGCTCGCTGATGAGCCGACCTCGCCGAGTATATTTAAAGGACCTTGATCGTTCCTATAAGACGGCGGGAAAACCACGGATGGAGGGAATTTCTTTCCAACTGTGAACTGCCTCGCCTTGGCTAGCGCCTTTGTATTTCTTTCGTCTATTTCTCATTATTCGCTGTGGATGAATGGATTAGGAAAATGGCGTTTTGGGACTGGGGGAGGTCAGTCGTTGATGGAGAAAGGTCATAATCGAGTTCATGAATTTCATCTTTTTTTTTTTGAAAGGTTTTGGAGAAATAGTCACCTGCGAACTATCTCTTTCTGTGTTTGTGTGTATCAAGGCCAATACAGTACTATATTGGCCTTGGTGTGTATGTGTGTGTAAGCTCTCTCTCTCTCTCTCTCTCTCTCTCTCTCTCTCTCTCTCTCTCTCTCTCTTTGAATGTGTGTTTAGGTGTAGGAAACATTTTTCTGAACTTTTCTTTGAAGTGTTCATTTTTTATTCAACAGCTAAAGGATTATGTGGTAGTGACTCATACTCTCTCCTTCTCTCTCTCTCTATCGCACGCGCGCGCGCGTGCGCACAAACCAGCGACATAAAGTTTGCAAACCACCAATCTTGCCTGACATCTAGGGAGTTTTGCGTTGGCGAAATACAAAATTGGTCTGGAGTACTGCTCTGTCACTCACAAGGACGAGCTGCAACTTGGCTACGAACAAGTTTTATTAAATTTATTTTTCGTACTTTGTTTGAGATTTGTGTAGACTTTTATGACGAATTAGCGAGAAATGGCAACTTTATTTAATGCCTAAAAAATACATTTCGTTTGAAATTTCTCAGCATTTTACTTAGTGATGACACGTAATCATGCCATGATAGTGTTATACGTTTGTGTGGAACATGCAAGACAAAGACAACGCTGGCAACGTTTGGCCTCAACAAATAGGAAGAGAAATGTCAAGCGAGCATTGGTTTTACCCAGATATGATCAGTAATCCATTTACAAAAAAAAAAAAAAAAAAAAAAAAATAAAAAAAAAAAAAAAACTGCGTTTGGTCGTTAAAAGTTTAGCAAAAACTTGTTCAAGAGAAGGAAAAAATGGTGGCGTTTACCTGGGCCTTTACTTGGCATCTTGTTATGAGTTGCCATCGGTTTTAAACTAACGGTGCTCGTGAGTATCCTTGGATATAATTGACGCTAAATAATGTTTTCTGAAACGTAAGTAAGAATTGGGTACCTGAGATTTTCCTGGGGTGCGGAGCGCTGCAAATTGTCAATATTAACGTGTACAACAGTCTGAAGAAGTTCTAAATTAATTTGAACATAATATATATAATAGAATGAATATTTCAATACAAGTAACAATAATAAAAGTAAAAACTAAAATGGTAAAATAAATTTAAAAACGATTGTTAAGGTTTCAAAAAATACTTTACTTTTTTGCCAGCAAATTTCCAAAGTAATACATACATTATATATTTATATATTATGTGAATGTGTGTTTGTGCGCAATTATGTGTAGAATAACATAAATATATTACTCCAGTTGATTTTGCTCTCTCTCTCTCTCTCTCTCTCTCTCTCTCTCTCTCTCTCTCTCTCTCTCTTAGTGTTTAAAACGGGGTCAATAACCGAGATGTTATTATGGCAGTTTTAGTAGGCATAAATCAATCAGTCAATTAGTGTTTAGGAAGCAGTCCCAACGCACTTTTATCTAATACAATGTTCCAAAACCTTCCCTCTATAGTCAAACTAATCATTGATATATTGAAACAAACCTCTTAGTAGCCTCCAAAGCATAAGATAACGGACAAGCACGATTAGATATTTTCAGATGATTGGTATCTTACACGAAGATGTACAACAAAATTAAACACGTGGAGAATGTTTGATAACCACAATTCTTAACCACAATTATGAGTCAGCCTTGCGAGGTTTTACTTTAACGTGTTGCAGTAAAATCAGCTGCAGAGTTTCCGATTAAAATTTCACGCTGGCGCCCAGCAGACGTCTTCAAGGGAAGCTCTTTGAAGTCTTAATCGATATTGTGTCTATTCCTTGGAGGAATAATGGGATGCCTTCCAATAGGACATGAAAGAAAGTATTAGAAAAGTCTGCCCCATGAGTGCCTTTCCAGGAAGGATGCTGGACTCCTGCCAGGCCAAAAGCATCCTCACAAAGGTGGAAGAGTGGGGCGGTGGGGGGAGTTGGCTAAGATTCCTAAGGCAGCATTCTTTTAGGTGGGTCTCCATTCCCTGCGGGTGCCCCAGAGGTCACCTGGGAAAGGCAACCCAGGAGGGGGCCCCTATCATCCGGAATGGTGGGTACCCCAGGGTCTCTCATGAAAGGTAGCCATGAAAGAGGGGCTACGGCTTGGTATCTGGTCTCTTTTGGAGAAAGCAGACCCGAAATAGGTCCAACTGGTTAGGAGGAGCTCTTGTAGGAAAGGCAACCGCGGAGGAGCTCTTGTAGGAAAGGCAACCGCGGAGGAAGGTCTCCCTCCTTGCTAGGCAGGAGTCTCAGGGACTTCTCAAGGAAGGCTGGCCCGAGAAGAAGGCTTGATTACAATTATCTCCTTTAGAATTAGTGGTTCGTAGTGGTTGGTTTCCGTTTACTAACATCAGCAGTTATGACTTGTTAATCAGTTTTTTTATTAAGTTGTATTTTAACATAGAACTTTCGCTATCACAATTGACCCCTGATCTCATTTTCCTGCCGAGATCGACCAGATTTGCTGAACAGCAGCACCAATATGCGGTCAATGAGCCTCGCTGTCGAACTCCTCAGTTCCAGAGGAGTTTTATTCCTCACACCGTTGGACTGCGGAACGGTCCCTGAGGACGCTGTGCAATAACAATATCAGAAGTTCAGGTAAAATACTTTACCACCCTAAAACAATTATCCTCGTACTTTTACAGATTTACTTGATTTTTATCTATTTATCTAATAACTCATTATGGTTGTTTCCTAATAACTGATCTCTTCTCTTTTCATGTCCCACTATCTTACGATCAATAACAATTTTGTAAGTCACAACGCGATCGAACCTAGGACTATAAATTTAAGACAAAAGCACTACCAACTAACCCTCTGTACTAGGGGCATAATGGGCAGCAGGCTACCCACCTTGCATACCGAGACACTGATGGGTCGGGAAGTTGGGTAACACTGGCGGGTATGCAAAGTGTGTAGCCTGCCCAGGTGACACCTCAGCTACAGTTCTTAGAATTCTACTTCTTTTATGACTTGTGTGTCAGTACCCTTGCCTTTTATTTGGGAGTCCTGTGATCGATCTCGATGTGAGTTTGAAATTAACTTCCACTACATATGTGATTGTATCCTTTATTATTATTATTATTATTATTATTATTATTATTATTTCGGAAGAACTTCCCCTTTCAAAGTCACTTCAGCACAACAGAAGTGCCACCTGGGCGTCGTTTCACAGTCTCTGGAGCGAGTGTCTTTGTGGCCGCGGCGAAGAAACTAACCAACTCGAGAGACTGAGAAATGAGAGTACTACACACTCAGAGGCATCCAGACAGCCATTCTGTTTGATGAAGTTTATTATCTTTATTATGATTCATCGTTATTTGCAAGTTTTATCAATGTATTTTCAAAGAACATAATATAGAAAGTTCAGTTATTTTTCCTTCCCTTCAAGTGCCCTCCCAGAAGCAAACATAAAGTTCATCGAAAACATTTGCCCCGGATATAATATATCAGTACTTTAATAAGACATCTCTGCTTTCTATGAAGGAAAATTCTTGGGTGTGACATTATCGTCATTCGAACAAGTTTGATCTTCTGACATATAAAGGATTCGCATGCATGTTCTACATTAATCGTATGCCATATTAGGACCCAATACCCTCCCAAAATGATTCTGATAATTACATCAGTATGGTAATGAAAGAATTCGCTTATGAATTTCCCTAACGTGCGCGCGACCCAAAAGTCAAATAAGGAGCGAAACAGGCTGCAGGTGTTGAGAAGCTGAGGATTTGGAGATCGTTGTATTATACAGGGTGTCCATCAAGTTATGGTGTAAACTAAAATACTTCGTAAGAATACGGGGTAGAATTAATCTGTTAAAAAAAAGGATAAGAAAGCTTGGTGTGCCTAGTTTTGCTGCTCTTCTGATATTTTACTTATTATTTGTTTTTATCAGGTATTTAATAAGATATTTGTAGGTGCTGAGCGTCGGCATCAACCCACCTCCACCATGACAGCCGATTGGTACGAGTGACACACGCAGCTATATTTTTATGAATATTTATCATATCACCGCGTCATTTTATGTAAAGAAGCTTAATTTTTATGTATATAATATGCGACGGTGTTACGGTGATGTGGTAAATATTTACACAGCTACGCGTTTCAAATGTACCAATCGACTGTCATGGTGGAAATATTTAATCAAATATTTAATAAATAGATAAATATATAAAAAAAAATTAGAAAAACTTTAAAACTACACACATCAAGCTTTCTTATTCTTTTCACTGATTAATTTTTTATTCCGTATCGTTACGAAGCTACGAGAATTTTAAATTGCCCCATGACTTTGTGGACACCCTATTATTCAATCTCCCGCTAGGCAAACCATTACTGGATCATTTCAGATTTCGAATATAGCCCACACGAGTCATTCCTTGTCAAATAATCTTCAGGCCACCAGGAGTTTATTTGACGTGCTGGAAATGAACCTCCAATTCTATGAGACAAAGTTCTCTTAAAGCGAAAATTGCAGCCATTTAAATATGCTTTGTCATTTACATTCCTCACATGAAATTAACTCATTTACGATAGTTACAGGAAAAATAATACAATTGTTTATAGTCTACTGGTAGGGTGGAGGTGGGGAGGGGGGGGGGGGTTGATAAACAATGGTTTGAGGTACCCCCTCCCTGGCCCCGGCTACAGCCATATCTTATGATCTGAATGAGTCCTGCCCTACTTCCCGTTCCTTTTCTTCTGTCTTTCTAGCCTCCTGGCCTACCAAGCACATCTCATGTGCAAGGTCAGGCGATGAGCTGAATTTCCTTTTTATGAGCAATAGGCTGAACAGTTTCCTTTCATATTTTGAATTCCCATTATTCAGAGTGTCTATGTAATCTAGATGAACAAGCAAAAAAGACCGTTCATTTGCTAAGGAAGGAAAAGCAGAAAAATATAGAGTAAAAAGACAGTGACTGCGAAAATCAGATGAAAACGATAAAAAAAGGGAGAAAAATAGCAATAAGCAGAATAATAGACACAAATTGACTAAGAGATATAAAAATCATTAATGGCTAAAAAATGACCTTTTTCAAGCCTCAAGATTCATTCGCAGTTTAAGCACAGAGCAAAAACTATAACTCAGGAGAAACAACCAACATCATATTCTGAAATGACTGCTGTCCTCATTAACACGAAAATATGGAGCTGCTCTCGATCAGGAATATATTCTGCATTGATTCTAGAGTGTGACACTGCAATTCTCATCAGAATGGAATGCCTCATCAAGATTTTAACTAGTATTGTAGAGATGATATGCAAAAACCATCAAAACGTCCTCATGACGATTGGCACAGTCAATAGAATAGATTCGCATCATTATAATCTTCTTCCTTACTATCTATGAGAACAGTAGACTGAATAAGTTGCACAATTTCGCCTCATCTTTCTTCCGAGGATAAAATCAGCTGTCAAATACAATTTTAACCATACCCTTGTTGATGTAGAGGACAAAATAAGCTACCATAATCTTAATTAGTATAACCCTTACCTTCCCAGAGGACCGAAGAAACTGCCATATAACTAGAATAACGCTCCCTTTCTTGGATAACTATGAAAAAAAAGTAATCATAAAGCCCAAAAGAAAACTGCAATATATAAACAAAATATGTCTTTCATCTTTTACGGGGGACAGCGAAGAGAATAAACAGTGATATTTACAATTTTCCGTTCTTCTTCCTCTCAGACTCTTTCTTCTTCTTTTGAGATCGCTTTTCTTTTCGGATGGTTCTTCTTCTCATCGCGCTTTTCTCTTCAGCCTCGCTCTTCTTTTCAGATTCGCTCCCCTGCTTTTCAGACCACTCATCTTTTCAGACTCTCTCTTATATGTGTTTTAAGAATGATCCATCCTGCTCTTCTTTTCAGAGTTGCTCTTCTTCTCAGACTGCTTTTTACCTTTTCAGATGCTGTTCTTCTTTTCAGACGGCTCGACTTCTAATCTGCCTCGCTCTTCTTTTCATTATTGTCCAATTCTTCTTCTTCTCATACCGCCCTTCTTCTTTTCAGACCGAAGGACTCGCTTCAAAGATGGCGGAGGACAGCGCACAGGCAAAACTGCCCTACCCAAGGTCGGCCTTCTTCGTTCTGGTCGGATACCTGCTGGAGCGTTTCGTCTACTATGGGCTCTTCGGCGGCGCCGTCTTCTACATGCAGAGGGTGCTGGGCTTCACCTCGTCCTCGGCCTCCACAGTCAAGGCGGTCATGGAGGGCCTCATTTATATGGCTCCCATCGCTGGCGCCGTTTTGGCCGACACCTATCTGGGAAAAGTAAGTGTCGTGGATCGATTTCTTTCCGTAAATGCAGTCATAATTCGATTTTTTTTTTTTTTTTGTATTCTCTGAAATACAGAGAATAGAATCACAGTAAAAATCGAGAATTGTTATTGTCCGTGAACAGTAAAAGCTATAGTATACAGAACAAAATCAAATGAATGCTTTAAAATTTACAGCATTGATTTGATAACATATTCCCGAAAGTGTGCATATAGGTAAATGAATGTTCAGTACTTCTTCATTTGTTTCATAAAAGAGTGAATAGAATCAGACAAAATGCACGTAGGATTCCATGAGGCTGATTTTGTAATATTCACGTAATGCAATGAATTTGATCCAGCAAACAGTACCCTCATGAAATATAACAAAACACAGCAACTGTTTTTTTAATGGATGTAATATCTCTATAAAATAATTAATAGAATTAATAGACAATACTTCATAAGTTTTGTTTTGTGAGTGCCTCGAAAAACATTTAATAGAATCAGACAGGCAATGTCATAGTTTGTGAAGTTAATTTTGTAACACCTTAAAATAAGCAATAGAATTAAATGAGCACAAAATCCTTGCAAAATAACGACAGAATCAAAATTAATACAATCAATACTTTTTGGTATATTTTGTGAACATAGAAATATGTCAATTCTAAACAGTCTATATTTTATAACATTCCTGTACACGCGAATGGGCTCAATTGAAAACAGTATTTCAGACCATCAATGTAAAACAGTGAATAGAGCCAAGTCACCCAGTCTATTAATATTATTACCAGGAACCCAAACTCTGTTCATTTTTCTCAGGACCAAAAGAAAATCCGAAGTCATGAATTATTTTTCAGTGAATACAATCAGTATTTCATAGTAAAGATTTATATGATCTCCCAAATCAGTGGAAAGAATCACATCATTAAATGGGTTTTGAGTAAGAACGCCATTTGTAAACGAAGTAATGCTATTCGTTTTTTTCAAAATCCGGAAACATCTTCAAAGGGCCGAACGATACAATTCGAGTCTAATGATGAAAGTGGAAATATCATGAATTAAATCATATAGTTTGTATCTATTCTTATTACATTTCAACACTTACATATATGTATTACTTCACCTTTAGAACATTTTTATGGATACACTTTGCAAAAATCAAATGGCATAACACCTCAATAAAAAGATATTCACCTTTGTTTCATTAGATACCTGGGTTGACTACTATGGGATATTTGAACTTGCATTTAAACAGTCCCATTATTTCCTCTAAATATCTTTTTATGATTATTTTTGCTGAAAGGTGACAAAAGTTCAGCCATGCAACTCCACAGTACTACCTACGTACTTTTCATCACTGACTTTGAGTTAACCCAGATAAGTTAGGAGGGGTATTAGGTTAACGTAAAATAGTTATTACTGGGAGGGTTCCCGAACACGGTGGTTTCAGCTACATTGGTAGAAGTTGAGTTATCCTTCCCTGGATATAATAAAGTTAACTTAAATGTAAACAAGGCTGATTGAAACTAACAAAAGTAATAACTATTTTACGTTAACCTAATAAGGGGATATATTATTCCCTTAAAGAATTGTCACTACAAAGCCTTGAGAGGTTGTAGTGACAAGCGTGTCCAAAAAAGAGCAAAGAATTCAAGAAGTTAAGAGGGCATTGTGGCTATTATAATTTCTATATATATATATATATATATATATATATATATATATATATATATATATATATATATATATGTATATATATGTGTGTGTGTGTGTCTGTGTGTGTGTGAGTCTCTCTGTGTGTGTATATCATATATACGTGTACGTGTAAGTACACATCATAAAAATGGGCCACAAACAAGTAAACTTCTTTATTAAATAGCCAACCAATTTCCTAATATTCATGCTTACAAACATACGCCGGCAAATATGCAAATCGTGACAACATACTTTGTATGCAAATTCGAGGTCATTTAATATGTCTATTCTTGAGTTATTTACCGATGAACGAGGTCAAGGTGACTGAAACACATCTTGTGAATGCACGGTCAGACTTAACATGCCACAGTTGGTAGAGACTCAAATTTCGCTATATCATCATAATTCTTTGTAAAAGCTTCTAATATGCAGTACTACGTATATGGCCTTTTGCTACATCATCTTCACAATTCGGACTACTGAGCAGGGCGTTATTTCTTAATTATAGTTAAAAACCTTGAATAATAAGATTTCTGTCATAACTTTTTTGCTTGCCTTATGCAGTTTTATACTGGGTGAAGTGACTTTAGCCCAATGATTTACGAAGATTTATTTGGCTTTCACTTTTCTTTGTGGGACAAGATTGGTTTTGGAAAAATGCCCGGGCGGTCCGGTCTCTTTAGAAAAAAAATATGTAAGGAAAATCATATCAATGCTGGAATTTTTTTTTCCCCAATTCTCCATAGAAAAGTAGGACTGACCTTGGTTATACATCATAGTTTTCCAATGAAAATGCACTGAACGCAGTGCATTATACAGTAATCTCTGTTCTGTTAAAATTTACATATTTTTATTTTCACAAAAATGGTGCCAAAATATGAACAATTATTTCCATGAAACAAAAGACTGCATTAGTCTGAAGTGATGAGCGGTGTCCAATGACATTCTTTCTTCCACAGGCAAGAACGGTGCTCATAATGTGCTGTGGATATACCGTAGGCGCCGCCATCTTTACACTCTCATCAGTCACGCCAATAATGAGCACCATCACAGCTGCCAAATTCACTGGTATCATCGGTCTCCTGGTACTTGGCATCTGTGCGGGATCAATGAAAGCTGTCTACTCTTCTCTGGGCGCTGACCAGTTCAAAGTACCAGAACAGAGAGAGGAGCAAAAGAGGTGAGATATTTCTTCAGGGAAGATAAAGTGGTCATTATCATTGGCATAGCACTCAGACCACTTATTGGTAACAGGGTTAGAAGAGTGGTAGCGCTTACCAGAAATACTATGGCTAGCAGCCCAAAATCAGGCTTGGAAATCCAGTTAAATTTTGATGTCTGATGTAACTGGCAGTGAGTCACAAAAAGCCTGATAAGGTCATTTCATAGAGAATTCCAGTTTCCTTTACTTAAAATAGATACACCATCTTTGTGCTCTGTATAATCAGACCAGGAATGATATCCCTTACTATTTTCAAGTCCTCATGAACCAGTACAATTCTGATGCACAGCTCCCATCTGCACTGGCGTAACTAAATGGGGCTGAGGGAACAGTGGGTATTCCAGGCGGCAGTCTTGCACTTTTTGAGCAGGTCTGGTCTGGCAGAACTTTGAATTTTCTATTGACTCTGCTGTTGAACAGTAAGCGATATTTGACTACGGTTTCGAGAGTAGGCCAGAGTTGTTGAAGGAGGACCACTTAAGCTTCTGCAGTCCATTCAACGGCTTTGCGAATTCGTGAACACGTCGCAAGAGTAGGCCGGAGTTGTTGAAGGAGAACCACTTGAGCTTCTGTAGTCCATCCAACAGTTCAACCTTGATATCTGTGTTCCAAATATTGTTATAATATTGAGACTGTTCTTAAGCGTCGGAGTAAGTGTTGCCTTCTGCAAGAGAAGCTTCTCCAATTTAGTTAATCAAAAAGCCATCAAAGATCAATAATGAATCAGCTCAGATTGTCAAACCTTGAGATGTCAATAGAGCATGAAAGCAATAATCAGTTGGACTTTGATGTTGTTGTTAGCAAATTCGCTCTAACAAGCTCATAAGATTCCGTTGTAAATCTGTTGTGCTTTTTTAAGCTTTATGAAATAAAATAAATAACCGAGTTGTTAAGGCTTAAAATGTGCATTTGATTTTCACCATGTTAATACTTTTACGCACGGGAATGGGGCGCCACTAATGTTAGTTATACCACTGCCCATCTGAATTACAGATCGCCACTTTATTTTTTTTTCAGTTTTACAATGATTAGCACTGCCCTTAACGTTGCAGATACTTCTATGCCTTCTACTGGATGATCAATGCGGGGGCTTTCGTCGGTCAATTCATGACTGCCCAGATCCGAGATTCAGTGCAATGCTTCGGAGATGATTGCTATTTTCTGCCATTCGCCATCTTAGTAGGCTTTATGGTTTGCTCCACAGCAATATTTGCAGCTGGTGAGTGGAATTCTTTGGGTACAGATAGTGCTACATGTATACTGTAATATATATCTGCATATAAGTAGTGCTGTCAATCTCCAGTGCATGAAATGTTGAATTAGTCATTCACAATTGTTCTTCTAATCTGGAGTATTTCAATCAAGTTTTCTTTCTAGTACTTTTTGTCATTCCTGTCAAATACCTAAGTAGGTACCAGAAAATACATGCATTTATAAATAGTATTTTTCAAACCTAAAGGGGTCATCACTGATTTGGGTAGTATCTGAACCAGTGTCACCCCGTCCTGATTTGTGTCATACAAGTTTTCTAGACTACATAGTCTTCATTACCTTGCTATATAATATAATACGTACTGTATATCTGATAACTTTCTTACATTTCTGTTACTATTGCATTGCATTTCCTTTTCAAGTACATGCTCCTGCTGTGCAGTACCAGCATGATCATATCTACTGTGCATGACATGTAAAGGCTCGCTGGCAAGAAAAGCATCTAAACTATGATTCTAAATTTTGACACAATTCACTGATTTGCAGGTCGATCACGATACATCGAGGCCCCTCCGGATACAATGTTGATCAATGCCATCAAGTGCGCAGGGTATGCTATCCGTAAATCGTGGGATAAACATGATCGCAAGCCTGTAGATCACTGGCTTGACCGCTCCAAAGAGAAATACGACAGTAAATTAATCAAGGATGTGAAAATTACTTGCCGTGTTCTTCTCCTATTTTGTACATATCCCATCTTCTGGGCCTTATTCTACCAAACTTCGACTGGTATGATTTTTCAGGCTAAACGTCTTGATGGCCTTGTAGGCACATACCGTATCCCACCAGAGATGTCATCTTCAATCAATCCTTTGCTGATTCTGACACTTATTCCTCTGTTTGATCTGGTCATTTACCCCTGTTTTGACCGCGCTGCTTTCCTGACGACAGTGACATCCAGAATGATTGCTGGCATGTGTTTTGCGGTCTCCTCCTTTGTTGTATATGCCATAGTTAATGTACAGGTTGAGCAGACTCTTATTTTACCAGACCATGCTCGCATCCATATCTACAATGCGTTGCCTTGTGAAGCCAATATCCAGCTGCCTAACTTTAACGCCGTTTTGGAAACAGGAGGACAGGTGGCTGTTCCTGATTTCTTGACCACAAATGCCCAGGAAATCAAGGCCAACATCGAACCCACATGCCCAACTCCAGACATGTCTGATGTAACTGTAGTAACCTTAGGAGGTCATGAAACTACACTGCTGTTATCGCCAGTTGGAGCAAAATCATTACCACCAACTCTTGAGTATATCAAGAGTGAAGACGCTGAGGCAAAGGTTGGTAAGCTGTGAGCAAAAATTAACCTTTATTGCTATAATGATCATTTTAAATTGGGTAAACTCTAAGAAGACTAACACAGGTTCATCTTGTACACTTTTCATGGTTCAGTCAAGAATCAGTAATGACAAGAAAGTTCAGTTGCCTAAAAGATACATGGAGCACATTCATTTCTTTCCGCAATTAAATTAGCCAGCCACACAATTTAGGCCATTTTATTCTTCGATAATAAACCCTGGAAGTAAACCATATCTACACGACCAAATAATCTTAATAGAATTCAGATAACAATGATAAAATTAATCTTCCTTGATACAACTGGCCAACTTTTTTCTTAATACAATTGACCAACAATGCCTGATAAAATGGTCTCATTATCTGGCACCACATAAGAACCAAAATGGATTAAACAAAACAGCAGCCCTTAGAACATTAAATAAGTGTTGAAATGAGATTCATTCGCAGCCACACAAAAATAATAAAACAAAATGCACTACAAGAGCCCCAGACTAACCCAAACACACATCAATGACACTTTGAGTAAAATATGAAGCTATTTCAACTCAAAAACTACACAGTGAAAACGAAATGAACTGAAAAATAGAAAATAACAGAAAAACAGACAGATACTAAAGAAAATATTCCATATTCCCTCTAACTAACACTGATGCATGTATATATCATTTGAAATGTAAATGATGTATGAACACATAATATATTTACTAAACTCATACAGTTATTTAAAAAAGTGGACAGACAATCAGTAATGATTGCATACTCACCATACCTTGCAATAAGTACAATACCAACGATATACACATGATTAGCTAAACTTAGCAAAAGGTTTTTAAAGATAAGGAAATCCTATACTACTGACATAGGAAAGAAGAGGAAAATGACATAAACAGAAATCCCTCATGGCCACATCCAACATACTAATAATAATTGATCATTCTCAAGTCTTTCCAACTGAGTAGGCCAGAATGTGAGCAAGTGTTTGTAAGTCTAAAAGTTTAATTCACTTTATACGTATATAAATAAAAGATTTTTAACATTGTTAAAATGAACAATGGACTTCATAAACTTTATTTTCTTATTAAAAGTTAGTATGAGTAGCTTAGAACTATCAGCTCTATATCCCTAAAAAATGAAGATTACATAATGTATTACGAACATATATTACAGTATTTTCATAACAGACAAATTTAAACTGTCTTGCAACGCAGGAGAAATAAATTATGTACAGTTCACAGAAACCTCTATAGTCTAATAAAACAACTAAAGTAATGCATAATTTTATTTAGTTTTATAAATAAGTTCTACATTATTTACAGGACTATGTCTAATGCTGTAACTGTTTTGCACGATACAGCATTATCGTAAGTACAATGTCAAAGTAATAAGCAACTAACAAGCAATTAACAACCATATTCCTTAATATTAATATTTTTTAATTCCTATCAGAGATAACATAAAAGCATCCAAAAATTTGTCAGTTATTAACACATTCAGTTGACTGAAACCAATGAATCTTTTTCTTTTATTAAATTCCCGGATTCAAATTCAGATTTAATTTCATGTTAACTATTTCTCATTGACAGCTATGACCCTCGTTTCTTGAATATCATTCCTGTGCTCTCCCAGTTTTATAAGAACACTAAATATAAAATTATGACCTATAAAACTATTCATTGCAATATCACAGCATATAGTTTAAGTAACAGGACAATAAATTCAGACTGTTAACAGTATTTCTGAATTTACTGATTTGCAGATTTGAGTTGTAAGTCTAAATATACAGTACGTATTGTCCTTTTGCAACCTATATTCATATACTATTTTCCTTAGTAAACACTCATTTTCATTTTTCCAGGTGCGCATATTAATCACAACGCCAGATGTTGAGAACGTCACATTAAAGTATGATACCCTGGTACAACAATTTCAGGTAAAAGATGGAATGACTCTATTCCAAACCATTAGCCCCCAAGAGTACAAGGTCTACTTGGGAGAAGTTGAAGTAGGTGATTCTCCGATCCACCAGGATGGTGTTTACGATGTTGTTTTGACTGAAACGTCTCTGTTTGTGTTCCCAGTTACAAAACCTGCTTCGGTTCATATGCTATGGCTCATCCCTCAGTATTTGCTCCTGACGATTGGAGAAGTTCTCTTCTCAGTATCTGGTATGGACTTTGCCTACTCAGAAGCTCCAACAGCTATGAAGTCCGTTCTTCAGGCTGCTAACCTCTTCACAATCACTGTAGGCCTATGGCTATTTGCTGGCCTGACAAGTCTGAGCTCTGCCACAGGTGCGTTCCAGCACCGAGCCTCTCAAGAAGCCCTTCTTTATGCGGGTCTTATGGCAGCCAACACGGTCATATTTGTTCTTCTCCTACGATGGTACAATAGAGTGCCAAAGGACGACGGAGAAGAAGCAAATACTGTGGAAGAAAATGAAGACAAACAGCCACGAGCAATGGCTGCTGACAACAAAGCATTTGTTGAGGATGATGCAGTGTAGGGTAATGAGATTTTGGTTGCATTTAAGGAATTCAAATGAAAGACATAATGCATTCACGAAATGTGATATATATGCATTACCTACCTATTTTAGGTGTCTAGACTGATATACTGCTGTGTATAAACACATACTACATGTGTGTAGGGGTAGTATATCACTCGAATTTTCTGTGATACAAGGATAAGGTGTTACGAGAAAAGATAGAAATATAAGACCAATGACTTTGTTTTGTCAACACTTCACAAGTCCCTTTTCATCAAGACCCTGACTAGAGAAGCAGCAGTACAGGAAAGTGTACCAGGCTATTGACAAATGGTTTTATGTCAGGCTTAAAAATTTGGTCATGTTCACGTTACGAATAATATCTAACTTTAGACATCTTGAGCTGATATCTATGTGAAGTGTTGGTAAACATAGCCCTTGGTGAGTATTCCCAAGCCACAACTATTAATGCATTTACGGCATATGCAAATATTGCTATGTACATGCGATAATTGGTAGGCATTTCAACTTTAGGAAGAATAGCATTTTCAAAAATATATTTTGCCATCTTTTATAAATATCAATAAACTATTTAGTAACTGTAAGGCACATGAGAAAGAAGGGATAGTTTTGCAAAAATTCTTTGGAAACACTGTTTTTGAAGTACTGTCCCCATTAGTTGCGTAAAGATATGTAAATGTGAATTGAGGCTGTAAAACAGCTTCGTACCATATGTATTTGTTATTTCATACTGTTTGTATTTTTGGCCATGCAACTGGTGTATATACATATATAATATAAACTTCACATTTTACTATCATCACTAAAAGACTTATAAAATGAATACAGTATTACGGAAATGTAAATATTTTACATGTTATAAATAAAAAGTAAAATACATAATGTTTCTTGAATACGAACCTTCACGCAGCACAAGTATGATTTAATTCTCAACTCAGTGATAATAGCAGTAAGTAATACACCACAATATTTTTTCCTCGTATAATTCCTGTATAGCATCAAACCAAATAGTACAGTATATAAAAAAGCAAGTTCAGTGGAAGATGAGCAGTCTCTGATTCTGTAATCTTTGGTGTAACTAAGTTTGGAAATTTATTGCGAGTTGTCCATCTGTAAATCAGTAGTTTGCATAGACTACTTGAAAATAGGACTAGCGACTCCGATGCTCGGGTCCCAAACGGGAATAGCGCGCCCTTTGACAAACGCTCTTACTTTAACTTTTTTGTTGCTGTTTACTAAAGTTTTGATTAAGAAAAAGTAAAGCCTTTTATCACTGTTTTCTAATAAACATCATTTAAATATTTTGTTAGCAAAGCTTAGGGTTAAAAAAAAAAATGTTTTTTTTGTTGTTGTTTACTCTAATTGCTGTTACGTTTTCTTATAGCATCATGCTTGACCATTTGGTGCAAACGCTGAACTCACCAGCAACAAGGACATCCTTGACATCAAAGTAAAAATTTCCACCAAACCGCTGCCTGGCCTGTCCAAAAAATTTCTCGAGAGGATCTTGAGAAAATACGGAAGGCAAAACATATTTAAAGTTTACATTGGTGTCAAGGATGTTCTTGTTGCTGGTAAAATTCAGCGTTTGCACCAAATGGTGAAGTATGATGCTATAAGAAAACATAACAGCAATTCGGACCACCATGCACCCCGGTGCTCCAGTTGTGAAGATGAGCATTAACCTTATAGAAAGTTTCCAAATTTGCATCACTGGAGAATCACTTGATACCTCAGATCCACTGAAACAAAAGGTTGTTTTTATTGCTGGTTATCTTCCTCATAAATATGGGGTATCAGGTGCAAGTGAAGGTAACATTCAAGGGAATTTTTAGAGGAACTGAATCGTGGTGGCCTTTGTGCTCCTACACTTGACATAGGGTTCTTTGTTCAAAGGTATTCCATTTGTTTGAGAAATGATTGATTCTTCTTTGGCAAAAAAACAAGAGAGCTTGTCAATCTCTCGAAAATATTTTGTTCAAGACATTTTAAACAATTCTGATCCAGAGAATGAAGGGTTGCTTGAGACGACGAGGACAGATATCAAATTAAGATTAAGGGGTAAGTGAAAATATGAATTTAGATATTTTCTTTATTTTTCCACAGCATTTTGCACTGATTTATTTTTCCTTATATCTTGGAACTAAAATACTACGTAAATTTATATAGCCCTGCCATATCCACGATTATTGGTTTTTCTTTTCCTGTAATTGATATTTTTTCCTATATTGGTATCATAGTTTTATCCTTCTTATATCTAATTATTGTACTGATTTCATGTATTAAAATTAGAGTAAAACACACACACAAAAAAGAAAATCAAAATTTCTTTTACCCTAAGCTTTGATAACAAAATAACATTGAAATGATGATTATTAGAAAACAGTCATAAAAGACTTTGATTTTTTAAAAATCAGCTATCAGATAAAAACACATAAGAAGTAAACAACAACAAAAAAACGTTAATGTAAGAGCGTTTGTTAAAGCGTGCTATTCCCGTTTGGGACCCAACCTTGAGGATCCGAGCATCGGAGTCGCTAGTCCTCTTCTCATGTAGTCTATGGTAGTTTGTCATTTCTGAAGCCCAAAGAGGAAGGGTGACAAAGGAAAACTGTTAAGCAACCCTGGCTCCTTAAGCTTGGGGTTTGTTTGTTTGTATGGTGTTTTTACACTGCATGGAACCAGAGGTTATTCAGCAACGGGAACAACGGCTTCATGCGACTTCGAACCACTTTGAGAGTGAACTTTTATCACCAGAATACACATCTCTTGCCCCTCAGTGGAATGTCCGAGAACCGAACTTGCGCCCATTTGACAACATCCTTGAGAGAGAGAGAGAGAGAGAGAGAGAGAGAGAGAGAGGAGAGAGAGGGTGGATGGATGGTTGATGATTGAATTAGCTGTTGGTGAGTTCTGGGTTGTCTGCTGGTGCAGTTGGTGTTAGTTGTTAGGATCAGAGTTTTCAGTCAGTCTTGGGTCAGAGCCTGTGATGATCAGTAGTGTCGGCAGCAGTCTGTGAAGAGTGTTGAAGGCATTGAAAGTCAGTTAAGTTGTGTGTTATTGATTTGTTGTTAAGCTTGATATTGTTTGCTTTAGAGTTGTTGTGCCTGTGTTGTTAGATTTGTTGTGCTTGTGAGTTCCTGTTGGGTTATATGTGAGTTGTTATAGTTGAGGGTTGTTGTTGTTGGGGAATTGTTGTGGTTTCTTGGTGTGGTTGTGAGTTGTTGAGGGTTGTTGTTGGTGAGCTGCTGTGATTCCTTGGTGTTGTTAGTGGGTGTGTGTGTTGCCTTTTTGTGTTGTTGTTCTTTGTGTTAGTGATTGTTTGTGCAGTGGTCTTTTGTTGTGCTTGTATTCCTTGTTTGTTGTTGTGTTGTTGAGTTGTGGTTGTGTTCCTTGTTTGTTTGCTGTGTTGTTGAGTTGTGGTTGTGTTCCGTGTTTGTTATTCTGTTGTTGAGTTGTGGTCCTTGGTTGTTGTGTTGTAGTTATGTTGTTGGGTTGTGGTCCTTGGTTGTTGTGTTGTTCTTGAGTTGTGGGGTTGTGGTCCTTGGTTATTGGGTTGTGGGGTTGTGGTTCTTGGTTGTTGTCTTTGTTGTTGGTGGTGTCTCAGTGATCTCGACCAGCGGACAGCCCAGCATAGCCCTGAGTATCTGGAGTTGGGTGAGTACATGTGTTTGTGTTTTTTGTTGTGTGAAGGTAGGTCAATTGTCCTGCAAGTATTCCATAGTGTAAAGAGGAAAGTGTGGCTGAGGGTGAGTTTGGCTTCCGGATTGGTTAAGTTTATGTAGAGGGGATTTTGCCCGCTTGTTTTTGAGCTGTGATCCCGCCACATTAATTTTTTGGTGCCTGAACTGGAACTGCTGGACGATTGGGGTAGTGAGTTGTGTGATTGGTGGAGAAAGTGAGGATGGAAGGGTAGAAGGAGATGGAGAGGTTGAAGGAGGAGTTGCGGTTGGTGAGAGAAGCTAAGGAAAGATTGGAAATGGAGAATGAGAGGTTGAGGGTAGAGTGTGAGGAGCTGAAGAGTGAGTTAGAGGAAATGAAAGGAATGCTAAGGAGTGCGAAAGTGGAAATGAAAGAAGAGGTGAAAGGAGCGGAAGAGAAAATGATTGAGAAAATGGAAGAAAAATTTGAAGTAATGATGAATAGTGTGTGTGCATTTGCAACTGAAAAGTGTTTTAATAATTATTCGAAATAGGATATCGTTATTATTGTTGAATGCAAGCTGCCTTTTCGGGGTGGCGAATGGAACAGCCAGACGCAATGGCAGGAAAATTGTTTCTCTTGCTGTTCACTACGGCAAGATGTCAACTGTAGTGGACCACACCTACTCTGCTACTGAGCTAAATGTTACTTCATTACATGTAAGTATATCAGTATATACTTTAGATTTTTATAAAGTGCGTTTTAGCCAGATACGATATGACGTAATTTGGTTTAGGATCTGTTTAATGGAATTCGCATACAGTGAATTATTAAAACACTTTTCAGTTGCAAATGCACACCCAAATATCCTTTTATTTACCTAAAACTTACACATAGGGTAACTATTTAAAGCCCAGGACGCAGTGTTACCATGCGCAAACATCACGGGTGGGTGGACAGATGAATAAAACAGCGTATAGTTAAATCCCAGTCAACAATTATAACAGTAATACAAGGAACGTTTTACAGAAAAACAAGTGCATTATATTTTATTGTTCATTTATTTTTTTGCCCTGTGTGGTTTACTTAGCTTGCGGTGAAAGAAACCTTATGATGAAATCACTGACGATGTGATATATTACGATGTAATATATATATAGATATATATATATATATATATATATATATATATATATATATATATATTTTTTTTTACATATAAATATTATTAAATAGATATATCTATATATATAGTATATATATATATATATTTATATAATATACAAATATATATATATATATATATATATATATATATATATATATATATATATATAATATCTATATGAGCTACAATGTCCTTTAATATCTAACTTCGCTCTACCTCGGAATTAATATATTTTCATATTTGCTTAACCGAAGGGGAATTTTTTCTCGATAATAGATTTACCTGTACTTGGGCGCGAACGCAGGTACATTATAAATCCAGGAACGTCAGTGGAAGCTATACCACCCAACCACCGCGAGAGGCTTAAAGGTATATGCCGTCTCTCACCTCAAATACTTTCTCGCGCTGAAGTATTCGTTGGTTTGGAGACAACATCAACCCGCCTCGACTCCGGTAGTTAAGTAGCGCTTTTGACAACACGTAGCATTTTACATAAGTCATATCACATTAACCGTGATTCATATACTACATATATCGAGCTACAATGTCCTTTTGAATATCCTAATTCGCTCTACCTCGGAATTAATATTTTTATTTTCATATATGCTTAACCGAAGGGGAATTTTTTCTCGATAATAGATTTACCTGTACTTGGGCGCGAACGCAGGTACATTATAAATCCAGGAACGTCAGTGGAAGCTATACCACCCAACCACCGCGAGAGGCTTAAAGGTATATGCCGTCTCTCACCTCAAATACTTTCTCGCGCTAAAGTATTCGTTGGTTTGGAGACAACATCAACCTGCCTCGAGTCCGGTAGTTAAGTAGCGCTTTTGACAACACGTAGCATTTTACAAAAGTCATATCACATTACCGTGATTCATATACATATATCGAGCTACAATGTCCTTTAATATCTAATTCGCTCTACCTCGGAATTAATATATTTTCATATATGTTTTTTCAGGCAGTTGGAAACAATACAGCCTCGAGTGTCTTGGTGTTTTGGGACAAGTGAAAAACAGTGAATTCCTCAGGATGTTCAAACGAGACACAAGATATAACATTTCCAATCGCAGTGGCGAGATTGCAGGAGCGCAAATGACCTGCTTAGTTCGTATTCACATGACTGTGACGTCAGTGCACTAAATAGGACGTGTACATGAGCAATGGGAAAATGCACGTACACGGAACCGAAAATAGACTAGCGTGCGTGCATCCGTACGTCCATTAGTATGTGTAAGTGCATATTATGTCTGTTAGAGAAAAGGAATGAGATATAATCCCTAGTATGGGAACTTATGGAGGCATTAGACAAGAACTGTTAGTGGTGACCCAAAAATTGGAGAGTCGCTTTCGAAGGTCTACCAATAAGGTAAAGTGAAAGAAAGACTTTGGAAAACTTTAGGGGATTGGAAGCGTAGAGAAACACTTAGAAAGTGTTATAGGACATTATTCTATTCCATTTATTTATGCACTTCAGTGTTTGATAAGTATGGTTTCTTTTTCAGGATGGATTCGGTTGTCGATACCGAAAAATGAATTCTCTATTGACATTTATTTTTAGAAAGACTGGTGACACTGAGAATAAGGTGGGATAGTTTTATTCAATATAATAATGCAGAACAGTAATGATGTCTTAATGATTTTGGGGGATATTAGATTCCTTTTTATTTCATTTTCATGTTAGCTATTTTGAGGAAAATAAATACTTATTTTCGTATCTTAAGAGTTTTCAGCTATAAAGATGACTGTATGGGAGGTAGGTCACATTACGATAGTTAGGAATTCTCTCCTTTTAGTTAAATGTGGTCATTTTGACCATGTAACATATAAATATATATATATATATATATATATATATATATATATATATATATATATATATATATATATATATATATATATATATATATATATGATGTAAATTTATTTGTACATATCCATTTTCTAACCTTTAACGAAGTCACTGCTAAGAGCTACAAAATAACTATAACCCATTTTCTTTAGTATAAGCTCTGCAGAAATTATAATATTATATTTTGAATAATCTGATTAATTTTACTTAGCATTTAAAATATTTGATAGATAGATTTAATAAATAGATTTAACTGTCCCTTCAAATTAGTTAAGAAATTATTTAATTGATTTAGGGAGTGATAAGAACCATTGACCTGACATAGGGTTTTTCGGGGGTAGCGAAAGGTCGAGTGGGGGTTTTTGGGGCCTTGTTCAAACAGACAGCAACGGAAGACGGGCGACAACTTGTTTCGTCAATTTCGTCTTGAGTTTAATTTACGTAGTGTAGGGTTTTAGACATTAATAACCCTTAAGATAATTGGTTTGTATGATCTCCTTTCCTGTTTGTACCTATCCTAACCCATATCCTATCCGAATCCTTATCTGCAACCAAAACTTAAAATGGGCATTCACACTGATCTGTCAGCAGAAAATTCAGTAAGTAAAATAACATTTCTTGTCAACGTACCAATTTATTTCCACGAATGTAATTAGAGGTCGCTGGGTTTGCTGATTAAATATATAGGATTTGTTTTTTAGTTTAGGAGTGAATTAAGAGGTGTGCGTCCAAACTGGGTTAACTTAAAGGTAGGTCAACATACCAATTTTCCACAAAAGCTAAGCCGCCATATTATCGGACGGCTGATTTGAGCCAACGGTCATTCGTTAGCAAGCAGTTTCGTCTTTTAACGTTTAACTTACTTATTTAACTTAACTTACTTATTTAAGATGTAATACACTGTTTTCTTTACCTTAACTAAATTTTGAGCCCTTTTACGTAGTTAGGCTATTGTAATATTGGAGTTTGTGAGAATTAATTAGGCATAGACTCAGATTGAACAATTTTACAGGGGTTTATATAATTACATGGGCGTAGTAGAAAATTTAGTCAAAATTAGGTCTGTCTGTTTACTTAGCATTACTATTTGGGATTAGTTTACCTTAATTTTACTTTAACCGGGTCGGAACTTAATTGAATTCTGGGACCAAACTGAACTGCCCTGGGAATTTTATGGCCTTGGTTTGATTTATTCATAGTCCTTAATAGATTAATTGCATTTACCTAAATTACTCGTACCTGAATTTAACTAGCCTACTTAAACTTACAAAGCAATTATTAACCCTTTGGATTTTCTGGCACAAGTCTGAAAACACGTTAGGCGCACGGAAGAATTGTGTGCTTAACAGCCCGTTTTATACCATTTACTAAATTACTAGAGAACACTCAGTGGAAGGAATTACCCTCATAATTTTGTAGAGTATATTCCTTCAATCTTCCCACAGAGTGAAACAAATTTCCCACATATATATTCACAGGCCTGGTCAGGAGGTGAATGGATGGCTCTAGACTTACTTTGTTAACAGCAGTCTGACTTAAGGGTGGTCAAGTTCCAATGAGCATAATGTAGTATTTAAGTGATCATAGATAAATTCAACTAACTAAGCTTGGATTCAAGGCAAACTTAAAGTGTCCACTTAACACATGATTCACTAAATGGGCGAAGAAAAAGATATACAGGAGCTAACAATAGAGCCCTTGGCACTACAAGTTACTGAACAAATAACAATCTCTAAAGCAAAGCGCCACAATACTGCACATATGTACATACATCTCACTGGGTAAAACTCATCAGTAAAAGGGGAATAGGATGCTTGCAAGGATTGGTACAAAGGGGAAATTTAGAACAGTCTTCCCATCAGGGTCTAAGAATACTTGACCACATATGGCACTGACAATAGCAAATGGTGGCACAATTGACCTACATGTGACACACACAACAGGCACCCACAATCGGATCTGCAGGGCAGAGGGACGTTGTAACATACGAGTGGGATTATGAGTAAAGCTAATTTGGAATACACTAAGTAAAAGGAATCCTTAACCAAAAGAGTCGTCTATAATCAACACTGATATGTAACAATAAAATTGTATCACTGATAAGTTAACATTGGTATTCCAACACTTATGAGACTTGCATGAATCAAAAGTCAAGGTCATGAAAATCTCTGAAGGAGATTTCAACAGATAGGATTTTGGAGAACAGGTGGGAAATAAGTAAAAGTAATGGTGAGGCCAAACTACAATTTCCAATCACTATAGCCAAACTGCCATTGCAGGGAACATCAGTGGAAGCGGCGCTGCGGCGTTTCAATCAGTGTGAACCAAGGGAGAATAAGGAGAGAGGCGGTGGGTATGCCTGGGGTACAGGTTCATCAGTGCTGAGGTGCAGAGCAGTTGCAGAAGGACCCAACCTTCATAGGGACAGCATCACAGGGGACCGTCTGGGACAGACTCTCACAGAGTATCCCCTCGATTAACTAACTACCTAGCAGTAGCTGCGTGTGGTTGCTTCACCGCTATATATGCCAAGAGATGGCCAACGTTTTCTTGTTTTCTTGTTTTGATCATAAACAGCTATCCTATTGTCTTATATTCCTTTTGGGATGCAAATCCTGGCAGGTAACTGGAAAGGAAATAGTATGTGGCCAGCACAATAGTTCACCAGAAGGGATTAACAATAGAGAAGTCATTAACACTAGAGAGGTAAGGGTAAGCGTGAAAGGGAGCGGAGAACCACACCTGGATCAGGTCACGTAGTAAGAAGATGGAGCTCAGGTAGATAAAGGAAGGCTTGAAATACTCCCTGGCAATTTTTGCTAAGACTTCAGAACACTTCTCAAAGGCGTTAGGGTGTGATCGTGAATTACTTCCTAACTGAGCTCATGGGAAAATCCTAAAATGACTCTTGGGATGTACACACGCCCAACAAACAATTGGCATAGTTTCTTAATTCATTGTTCGTTATGGAAATATTGCCATATGGAGGTGTCAGAGTATTTACTTATAAATAAGTAATAATTCCTCTCAGAGATGTTATACTTGAAATGAATTAAATTGGAATGAAGTCAATTTATCCAATATATCAAAGTTAATTATTTTGCAAATTCTAATTTTATTCTCAACCTAATGCTTCAGGACAGCAAGGGCATAAAAGTTGGCTGTGCTACAGCTAGAACCTTGACCCAACATATCGTACAGTACTGGGGTGTCGTCTGTTCGTCACCTACAGCCGATATAAAATACATTAAGCCAGTCAATATTCTTTGATACCAAAGTGTAATTCAACAAATTTTGTCCTTTTGTCAATAAAATAGTTTACATGGCATTTAGTAGGCCTAAATTTGACTTCCGATTTTACACCAGATTACCCAAGGTCTATTTTCGGCAGTATACTCTCTCGGATACGTAATGTGAATGAATATTTAAATCGACAATTTCATATTAATCTGCTTTATTCTATTATTCCCGATATTCTGTTTATTGACCAAGTTCTTTTTCTTATTCTTTTCATTATTGCTTAACATAGTTTGCTCATATCTTGCATATCATCCGTCTTCATCCGGACACATTGGAAAGCTGTGGGAGTCAAAGCTGACGAATACATTAAGAAAGGCTTATTTTCATAAGAACTTTCTTTGCTTAATCTTTCTGTAGTTATTAATTTCTTCTATATAGAAATTCATTAGAATTAGTTTCATATGTACGCTTAGACCAACTGTCATAAGCATATTATAAGTAGCTGAAAGGAAAAGAAATAAGAAAGGTGACTCTCGTTTCAGTTTGTTTCAGATATTTTGACAATAAAAACCTACTGCTGTAATCAGGGATTGTTCCTTGACAGCTACAACATTCATACTACAGGGTTGTGACATGAATTTATGCAAATATTTTGGAGAATGAAGGAAAAAGTAATTTTGAACAGAAAATATTATGTAAACATATGCATTATAAGGCTACGTTTGTCAGCGTGGGAATTTCAAAATAATCGTTATCATTGAGCACTGCTTTCCTCTGATCAAGTTGGTAGCGAGAGGTCGGAAATCCTGAAATGTAGGGGAGCGGTGGTACTGTATAGGAAGGAGGTAGTCAGGGCCCTGGCAATAGGACCCCCAGGAATTTTTGGGTGGACCAAGTTTCTCTTCAAATCATGTTAGGAAAAAATCTTGGGTAGACTTCTGGCAACCCGGTCATAAGCTTTCTAGGCTATTTTTCGTTCTTGAAGATTATGCATAAGCGCTAGCACAGAATTTTCAAGTATTATTTAGTTTTTTAATCCAGGTACACCATTTTCTATTGATTTTTAGATTTCTCACAATGTTTCTTTTAAAATTAGATAACTTCATAGCAAAAAATGTGTAAAAAGTAGAAACGAAAAGGTTAACTGAAGTCATGGCATACAACTGCAATCCCGCACCCACTGATTGAATTTTTGTGTGAGTTACTGCAATTGAATAAAGTTAATATGTTCTCTTCCATTATAAATGGGAACGGGAAAACAGATATAAATTCATATGAAGATGATGAATGTGATGGAAGAGAGGGTGATGAATATGAAGATTCCTTTGGAAAAACAGAAACTGCTTTAATGTGCAGAATAAAAGTCCTTTTTCAGGTATTATTTTACAACCTTCAATAGGGGAAGAAATCGACTCCTTTTCAATCAATGACAGGACATTCTATCCACGAGAAGTGCAAAGGCACCCTGTTCGTGACTTTATTCAGTTAGGGTGGTTTGTCAGTAAGTTGCAATGAAATTATGAAATCTTGTCGTACCCTTGCTCAATATTCCGCAAAAGAATGTTCAAAGAGCCTTGCTCTTCCCAGTCATTTTACTAAAACCAGCTTCACTATAGGGGCTATGGATAATTTTGACCATGAAGAAGCAAGTATTTCAGGTCTGCAGGAACACATGATACTGTTATGGTCTTATTTCATTTCAAGAAGCTCCCGACAAAATTCCTTGTAAAGCAAAGCCGTCATCAGCAATGGACTATAAACTTAGTAATCCCACATTTCATTTACCACTATGTCAACCTGTTACCCTTCCACCAAATTTCAGTCTCCGAACACTCAAACATTTCATCTTGCGATGAAATCACAAAAGAAGAAATAGTTGTAAGCATGTTGCAGGCAATTGTTGCTGGAATCTTTCCATATGACTAAAATACCACTTGCATGTATTGGGAAATATCTATTTGGAAGTGGGTTAGAAAAGGTCCTCATTGAAAACCATGTGTTTGGTGTGAAGGTAACAGAGAGTGTTTTGAAAGGCAGTAACTATGTGAGGTCTGTAAAGGGAATGTGCATGCTTGCAGAGGTGATAGAAAGGACTAAATGGAAAGCTTTTTTGAGAACTCATGGGGATGAAGCAGACGTTGCAATGAAAAAAATAAATAAATAGAAGATGCTCAATCCAAATTCCAATAATTGATAATGGCATCAGAAGAAACATTCAAATCATTACATATTTTCACAGAGAAAAGGGTTCAAACTTCACATCAGTGTAATTGTCTTGAGGGACTCTTGTACCTGATAAGTCTTGAAAAACGTAATTCGAGCAGACAGAGAGGGGAACTGGGATCTCTATCTGCAAACTTTGAAGAATTATTTGAGATGGGGTTCTCTGTTCTTTGAACAAATGCGTAATTTGGAGGCTAATCACCCTGAAGTTTATGAACAATTCAAGAAAGGCCACTTTATCGGTCGGAGAACGCAAAGAAAGTTCAATGTTGTAGGTTTTGAGATGGTCCTTGAACAAACGATAAACCGATCCCAGAAATTAAGTGGAGGAATCAATGGCCAAATAAAAAGGAAAGAATATATTACTGAATGGAAACTCTCTTATCACGAGATTCTCCTCATAAGTGAAATGTTTCAAGAGCTCCTCAATGTTACACCGGTAGACGATGAACTAATCATGCATCATGAGTTAAGAGGGACTCTCAGATGTAAAATGGAATCCAATATCCAACAGATGCTCTTCTATGCTGAAAGTAGAGAAAACCCCTATCTTGGAACAAGCGAAAAAAAGGCTTCACATCATAATCAACAAGTGTGTTTCAGACTTAAATGCCCAGAAATTGCTAAATTTTTTACGACAGAACAAGAAGCATTCGACATGTATCGAAGGGAATGGTTTTTAAGCAAGAATATACCAATTTCAGAACTATACATCAGCAAAAATTTCCCACCTTTTCAACTATATTGCGACCGCAATCAAGGAAGCAGGAGAAAAGCAAACTGTGAAAAAAGCTGTAAGAGATCATTTGTTAGCTCATAGGAAAATTGGCATTGCAAAAGAGGGAGGAATTGACATGGCAAAAATTCTTACTCATGATATTTTACCGTCATCCTTATTTGATGAGAATTAAATGGTGCAACTACCAAGACTACGAAATCTGCACTCATGTCCGAACTGACACAGAAACTCGAACATAAAGACAACAGTTTCGAAAAAGAAGATATTTTGAAAACCTCCAGAATTATAGATGCTATGAATCAGTTTCGTAAGTTGCCACTTCAAAGTAAGAACACCTTTGAAGGCCTTTTTAAAAACCTTGACTGCAATGTTAATAATCTGTGCAAATTTAGTCGTACCGATTATGTTTTTGATAGTTACCTTAAATTCTCTATCAAAAGTAGTGAAAGGGATAGACGATCATCTGTGGAACCAATACCACTGACTTCCATCAGTATTACTACAAAACTTCCTGTGCAGATGAAGCGGTTTTGGGCATAAAATAACAGTTTTGATTCAAGAAGCCTGTATTGACTATATGAAAACCGTAGGAATCAATTGACGATGGGAGACTATCCTAAGTGGGTTTTGGAAAGTGGACTACATTCACATGCAGTGAAAGTAGATGAAGCTTACTTGCGTATTACTCCTCAGGTTTTCCATGCAGTCAAACAAGGGATGCGACGTGAGTAGGGAAAAAACCCCCATTTCAGCTCAACCTCAACACCCGACCCCCAATTCGGCTCACAAGCAATAAACCCCATAAGCTTGCCTTTATCTTAACCTCATCTACGTTGACCATTAACGACTCCACGGGAAAACCACCAAATATTTCGTTTTAGTTCAGAAAAGAACCCCAAAATGGTTCATGAAGAACTCTTTGGATAGGAGAACCATGGTTTCGATCAACCCTTTTAAAATACCCAACCCCATTCTGGCTCAAGATAAACTCTACGAATGGAAACCCCCCATTTCACATAAATATGAATACGAGTGAAAAAATTCTAAGTCCTTTAACCTAACCTAACCCAACCTAACCCACCCCTTGAAAATACCCAACCCCATTTTGGCTCAAGATATACTCTACGGATGAAAAAAAAAAACCACCATTTCACATAAATATGAATATGAGTGAAAAAATTCTAAGTATCTTAACCTAACCTAACCCAACCCAATGAGTGAAAAATTCTGTCTAAGTACCTTAACCTACCCTAACCCTACCTAACCTAACTAACCTACTGAGTGAAAAAATTCTAAGTCCCTTAACCTAACCTTTTCACATTGGTCTCTAGTTCATCTCTACCGTCTTCCTCTTGAGAGTGCTGCCTCAAATCCAAAGAAAAAACAAGTTTTAATGATACAATACTTTTCCACAATACTTGAAATTGTCAGATAATGATTGGATTTACTCAATACTTTGCTCTAATGGGCAAATAATTTTCCTTATTAATCTAAGCTCATTCTTCTATTATTCTTCATTTAAACACTTTTTCCCCACATGCTAAGCATCAGCCATTTCCACTATCATGAGGAGTCTAGGTTATGATAGCCGAAGACCACATTCACACTTAAGCGCATCAGTTACATTCGTATTCTTTCACAAATGGGCCGCGATTTGGCGAACACCGACCGTGAGCCAAGCTGAAAAACACATTAAGTTTCTAAATAGTGCTATTTTCGCTTTGCTCGCTGAACAATGATGTAATGCTGACCCAATAACTTCCAAAAACCAACTCTCAAAATACACGAGGTTCTCTCTCTCTCTCTCTCTCTCCAAGCAAGCATCGTTTACCGAATAGGTAGATGTCAAACTCGGCCACCTAATTTTCTTTACAACAAAAGATTAAAAAGCTCAGTACATCTACATTGCAATCTTGAGCAAGAACATCTGCAAAATCACAGCACCGACAACAACTGTTTTGTAAATTTTCCTTCGCAACGGTGCGGCCGCCAATTAGGAATGCGATAGTCACTCTCAATTCACAACTAGCTGTATTTTGCGAGAGAGAGAGAGAGAGAGAGAGAGAGAGAGAGAGAGAGAGAGAGAGAGAGAGAGAGAGAGAGAGAGAGAGAGAGAAGTATAACAACATTTGAAGTTGCATCAAGCGTACCAAATCGTTCAGTGAAAATCTTATAATATCACACTCACACAATGAGTATATATCTAATGAGATATAAGTAAATAAAAAAAAATAAAGAAGAAATAAATATAAACACAAGGTTAACCCCAGAAGAAAATATTCTGTTGTTGCACATGTCATCATAACATTACAAAGAGAACGCCTGACTTGAAGTTATGTCAAAGAAGTTGATATACTGGAGACAAATGATAAATTTCCGTTTTTTTTTTTCTCTCGAACATATAAGAAACAGGTGGAATCTTCCACGGTATGTTGAAAATCCAAAACTTCGAACGGAAGAATTTCAAAAGGAAAGGCTTAAAAACACACGTACTTGCATAATCCTCACTGATCACGCCTATTTTACTACGCCTTCCTGCAATCGATGAACGAGACCTCGGGGGATTCAATGAATTATGAAATCTAAGGCTATATATTATAGGCAGGCACTAGGGGGTTGGGACACTTCCAGCTATTTGGGCGCTAATATCCACGTAAAGAGGGAGCTGGCATGGCTGGACATCAAGACGAAGAGATCCAGAAAACAAAGAGACGAAAGACGAGGAGGATCTCAAAGTGAGACATAGGAAAAAATAGACAGATGTCACGAAGGAGGAATAGTTGGAGAAGTTGACAACAAGAAAGAAAGGAAGAGCTAATAGATATAAAGAATAGCTGAAGGAAAGCCAAAGAGTTACGGAAGCTGCGGACGCATTTCGAGAGAAATGCGTAGAGAAATTGCGGCCCCAAAGATAATCTCATCAAGAAGACATCATGAAGGACGCGAACATCGGCCTAACCATGACCTGCAGGCCAAAAAAAAAAAAAAAAAAAAACGCAGCATACGTTTAAAAGTCTTCTCAAGAAATGACTACTATCCAAAATTAAAAGATGCTAAGTCAAATGTGGCAGAATGCTCCTGCGCATATCCTCAAGCCCCATTCGTTCTCCGAAGTCTGGAGTCCCAGACTCCACACTCCGCCATAGCATCGGTCATCTCCCACTAACATGCTGCTTCAGATCTACTGGAATCTCTTCCTTGAAGGGTGGGACGCATTTAGTAAGCAGCAGAACTGACTAGGAGAAATACAATTAGAATTCAGCTCAAGTCTGAGGGGTGGTTTACCCCGAAGTCGTTTTAGAATCCTTGAGGCTCCAGGTCTGGCCTGCCACCAAGTGAAGTTCGACCAAGAAAGGAATAATGAAATGAAATTCACATACTGACGCGAAGACTCAAGATACAAAGATGGAATGAAAAATGAACTGTACACCCAACGCTATAAGGTTCATTGGATCCAAAGACTCTAGATGCAAGCTTCGAGATCCTTAGAGGCCATCTTTGAAGGCTTCGGAGCTTGCATGCGTCTGATTTGAAATCTAAGGTAAAAGGAAGCTCAGAGAAACGAATAACAGAGGAGGACGACGATGCGACAGCTAAAAGCTTTCCAGAGAGAAGCAATCTGGAGACCTGAGGACCAGATGTGAACGGATGGAATCCTGGATTGTGGAAGACGAGGGAGGATCTCAAGTTGAGACTTAGGAAAAAACAGACAGCTGCGACGAAGGAGGAATAGTTGGAAAAGTAGACAACAAGAAGAAAGGAAGAGCTAATAGATATAAAGGGAATAGCTGAGGGAAATCCACACAAGTACGGAAGCTCCAGACGCAATTGGAGAGAAATGCACAGAGAAATTGAGGTCCCAGAAGATAATCTCATCAACAAGACACCATGAAGAACGCGAACATCGGCCTAACCATCACCTGCAGGCCAAAATACAAACCAATCATTAGGCAATAACAGTAGAGGATGAAGATTCAGAAGCAGTAAAAGCTTTCCAAACAAAAGCAAGCTGGAGACCCGAGGACCAGATGTGAGCGGATGGAATCCTAGATTGCGGGAAGAGTCTTCAGTACTTGGTATATCAGACGATAAAGGATATACCAGAAAGGTTGATGAACTAGGAACCAAATAAGTAATACGTAATAATGACAGCAATCTTTTTGTTGTACCTTTTGCCATGTAAGTATCATTCCAGTTGCAACTAGAAGCAATCTATTTGGTGTACCCTGAGCCAGGTAAGTATCATTCCAATTACAACTAGAAGCAATGTATTTGGTGTACCTGTGCCAGGTAAGTATGCTTTTAATTACAACTAGAAGCAATCTATTTGGTGTACCCTGTGCCAGGTAAGTATGCTTCTAATTACAACTAGAAGCGATCTATTTGGAATACCCTGTGCCAGGTAAGTATTATTCTAATTACAACTAGAAGCAATCTATTTGGAATACCCTGTACCAGGCAAGCATTTATCTAATTAACACCAAAGACAATCTATTTAGTGTACCCTAAGCCAGGTAAGTATCATTCCAATTACAACTAGAAGCAATGTATTTGGTGTACCTGTGCCAGGTAAGTATGCTTCTAATTACAACTAAAGGCAATCTATTTGGCGTACCCTGTGCCAGGTAAGTATGCTTCTAATTACAACTAAAGGCAATCTATTTGGCGTACCCTGTGCCAAGTAAGTATGCTTCTAATTACAACTAAAGGCAATCTATTTGGCGTACCCTGTGCCAGGTAAGTATGCTTCTAATTACAACTAAAGGCAATCTATTTGGCGTACCCTGTGCCAGGTAAGTATGCTTCTAATTACAACTAAAGGCAATCTATTTGGCGTACCCTGTGCCAGGTAAGTATTATTCTAATTACAACTAAAGGCAATCTATTTGGCGTACCCTGTGCCAGGTAAGTATGCTTCTAATTACAACTAAAGGCAATCTATTTGGCGTACCCTGTGCCAGGTAAGTATGCTTCTAATTACAACTAGAAGCAATCTATCTGGAATACCCTGTGCCAGGTAAGTATTATACTAATTACAACTAGAGACAATCTATTTGGAATACCCTGTGCCAGGTAAGTATTATTCTAATTACAACTTGAGGCAATCTATTTGGTGTACCCTGTGCCAAGTAAGTATTATTCTAATTACAAACAAACAATCTATATGGCGTACCCTGTGCTAGGTATGTTATTGCTCTATTTGATGCTTCTAATTTGCAGGAATACCCTGTACAAGGTAAGTATTCTAATAACAACTAGAGGCATTCCATTTGGAATGCCCTGTGCCAGGTAAGTATTATTGCAATTACAACTAGAGGCAATCTGTTTGGAGTACCCTGTGCCAGGTAGGTATTATTCTAGTTACAACCACAAACAATCTATTTGGCATACCCTGCGCTAGGTAAGTGTAATTCTAATTACAATTACAAACAATCTATTTGGCGTACCCTGTGCAGGTAAAGTATATTTCCAATTACAACTAGAGGCAATCTATTTGGAGTACCCTGTGCCAGGTAGGTATTATTCTAGTTACAACCACAAACAATCTATTTGGCATACCCTGTGCTAGGTAAGTGTAATTCTAATTACAATTACAAACAATCTATTTGGCGTACCCTGTGCCAGGTAAGTATTATTCCAATTACAACTAGAGGCAATCTATTTGGAGTACCCTGTGCCAGGTAGGTATTATTCTAGTTACAACCACAAACAATCTATTTGGAATACCCTGTGCTAGATAAGTGTAATTCTAATTACAACTACAAACCATGTATTTGGCATACCCTGTACCATGTAAGTTTTATTCTAATTACAACTACAAACAATCTATTTGGCGTACCCTGTGCCATGTAAGTATTATTCTAATAGCAACTACAAACAATAAAGTTGGCGTACCCTGTGCCATGTAAGTATTATTCTAATTACAACTACAAACAATCTATTTAGCGTACCCTGTGCCATGTAAGTATTATTCTAATTACAACTACAAACAATCTATTTGGCGTACCTGTGCCAGGTAAGTATCATTCTAATTACAACTAGATGCAATCTACTTGGCATACCCTGTGGAGGTGAGTATTATTCTAATTACAACTATAAACAATCTATATAGTATGCCTTGTGTCAAGTATTATCCTAATTATATAATCACAAGCAATCTTTTACGTGTACCCTGTGTCAGGTAAGTCTTATTCTTCCAAAATACGCCAGAAACTCGTCTGTCTTACCTAGTCTGGTGGACATTTATTCTTCGAAACTAAGATCTGACTTGAGAGTAAGATTCTAAGATGGCAATAATACTAACATAAATGGTAATGAATAAATAAATAAACAAATAAACGATATCTGAGCCACCAGTTGCTGCCTAACGACAATTTTTGTTGGCCTACTGGGGAAGCCAAGTATTTTTGCGTGGCCCTGATTATTTATTTATTTAGTGCTATTTATCTATTTATTATTATAATTGTTCTTGCACACCTCTACACAATAAATCAGACTTCGTGAGCCAGACCATTCTAGACGTATATATCAGCCCTAGACCGATGCCTGTTTATTTCGATGTATTTTGGACAATGTTCATGTTAACCCCTTGACGGAGCTTTTCCAACTGGCTAAATATTAAATCTTAAACTCTGAACAAGTTTGTTTCGCCATATTTAACTCAATTCTGAGCGAATTTTCTTGCTTCTCGTTAACATAAACGAATATCTAGATACCTGACTTATATGAGACAAGGGAATTTTTCGTTATGAGACGCGTTTTAAGTCGAAATATGACTTGAATACGACTCGTTATGATTGTGAACTAAATTATTTTTTTCGTTAACAGATTATGTTAGTGGCATGTTTACTGGGTGAAAAAATTACGTGATTTCGATCGCTATTTCACGATATTTATCTTTTATTTATCTTTTATCGACGTGAAAACAACATTAAATGTGTTCTTTCAAGCCCAGTAGTTTTGATTAAAAAGATTTTCTCTCAATTTTACCTACGGTTGTGTTTGATGGCATAAGTTTACGAGAGTTTTATTCTTGTTGCCGATGCACGATAAAAGTCATTGGCAGCTTGAACTGTTTTTCTCAGATTCAGCTACAACATGCATGGTTAAAATTTAACGTATATTTCTTTGCTGATCTCTGATATACCTATAGCGAATAAAATTATTACATAAAAATATCTCAGTCCTATTCTACATAAAAGGTCATTTATAACATAACTACGGTAATTGTTTACTATCGTACGATGGTTGAAATGCAAGCCAGACGGATGTTGTTATCCAATTCGGTTGTAATTAGCAAAAAAAGCTGTTTCTCGTTCGGTTGTTCATGGCTGTACACATTTACGCAACGAGTATAACGTTAAAACAATACTTTCATCATTCTCTTTTGCTGTTGAACTTATTTAACTAGATGGGATAAAGTTAGGCTATTGTAAGTTGGTCTCTCGTAAAATCGGATAATCGTAAGAGGAATTATCGAATTATCGAATTATTGAACACTACCTGTACAGAGAATGAAACCTTATTATATCTTTAAATACTCTATCTATTATGTTTTTATGCAATATTTTTTATTTAGAAATGTATTTTCCTTATATAATAACATGAAACATAAAAATATGGTGTGGCATTTTGAAGGTTGGAACGGATTAAGGGCATTATAAGTATTTTCAATGGGGAAAATTGATTTGATGTGCGAGCAAAGTGAGCTACGAGCTCGGCCACGGATCGAACTAAACTCGTAGGACAAGGTGCCATGTAGACTAATGGAGAAAAGTAAAGAAAACGGTAAAATGGGAAGCATTTTTCAGAGGATCCAGTTTTTGCAATACGCTCTGATTCTGAAGCACTCTAAAGCTATAGCGACCATTTCCTAATGTTAGTGTTATCCGTAAACTCTACATATCTGATAAGGACTTTATAAGAACTTCAAAGGACAAGAGGAAGAGACAAGATACAAAAGATCAGAAGATGAGAGCTCCAAGAAGTTTGTCGCGAGAAAGGAAGGAAGGGGGTTATTGCAGAATCAAATCTGGACAGAATGGCAGAGATGAGTGAAATTACAAAACAGGTAGCAAGGAAGAGGTATTGAGAATATGAAGGAGAACGGATGTAAAGAGGAAAAATAAAAGAATAATCTTATGTTAAGAAGACAAACTCAAAAAAGGAAGGCAAATTAATAGAAATTATATTCATTTCAAATACTAACGTTATAAGTAGGAACATGAAATAAGAGTGCATGCACTAATGGAAATAGATAAAAAAGCTAAACACGAGATCGATATATATATATATATATATATATATATATATAATATATAGATTTTATTATATATATATATATATATATATATATATATTATTTCCCAGAGGAAATTAAACCAACGGAGTTCTAGATCTTTCGTGTTAATTCCAAGGCCTTTTTGAATATGCTATATTATTACAAACAATCGGTTTTACAAATTAAAAATGCGATTAAAAGAGTACAAAATAATTCTAATGCTTTAAAAGGTCAGTACAATTGATTCAACTCTTTATAACAGGAACAGCTGTCTCACATTGAACCAGATACAGAATTCACTAAAGAGAAGCAAAGTACAATAACCTGGACAATTGTTTAAAGAGTCTTAGAACATCGTGTACAGAAGGGTTAAACTTAACTACTTGAACGTAAATCAAATTAACGTTGTCAGCTGCAGTAATGTAGATTCTCATGAGGTGTGTGTTCTTAGTAAAATGTCATATGTCTGAATCTTGATAAATATTTCAAATTCCAAGGAGTAATGATAATAGTAATAATAATAATAATATTAACCTGCCTGTAAAATTGCCATTGGCTCTTAACGAACTTCACCTTTCCTGAAAACATTCATTTGCTCCCAAAGGCCGCTGTTCATGATGGTTGGACAATTAGAAATTCTGAATAAATACCATATCTTTTTTTTTTTATTATGATTACCTGTCTTTATCGCTGCAAGTCAATCTTCAGTAATCATTATATGTTCATTATAGAACCAAATGTCTTTGAGATGAACAAACAATAATACTTCTGTTTTTACCATTTCTCAAAAGAATGTAAGAAATCTTAATTTCAGCTCTGGTATTCACCAATATGTGTGTGATATATATCCAGGTTTTTGAGGTGACAAACCTAGAGATTGACAGGCAGCTGAAATATTGATAAGGAAGACAAACCCATTAAAAAAATGACATCTGTCGTTAAACGATGCTTGCTTGGAGAGAGAGAGAGAGAGAGAGAGAGAGAGAGAGAGAGAGAGAGAGAGAGAGAGAGAGACCCTCGTGTATTTTGAGAGTTGGTTTTGGAAGTTATTGGCTCAGCATTACCTCATTGTTCAGCGAGCAGAGCGAAAATAGCACTATTTAGAAACTGAATGTATTTTTCAGCTTGACTCACGGTCGATGTTCGCCAAATCGCGGCCCATTTGTGAGAGAATACGAATGTTTACTGGTGCGCTTAAGTGTGGATGAGGTCTTCGGCTGTCATAACCTAGACTCCTCATGATAGTGGAAATGGCTGAGCACCACATAAATACTTGAGTTGTTAAGACTTAGACTGATGCTTAGCATGTGGGGAAAAAAGTGTATAAATGAAGAATAATAGAAGAATGAGCTTAGATTAATAAGGAAAATTATTTGCCCATTAGAGCAAAGTATTGAGTAAATCCAATCACTCATTAACTGACAATTTTAAGTATTGTAGAAAAGTATTATACCATTAAAACCTTGTTTTCCTTTGGATTTGAGGCAGCACTCTCAAGAGAAAGGCGTTAGAGATGAACTAGAGACCAATGTGAAAATCATATCACTCCCTTAAAATAATACAGCGCAGGTTTTGAGCAAGATATGATTTTCATGATGACCAAAATAATTAAGCTACAGACATCAGAATTACTTCATATATTGCATCTGGCTCTAAGACTTTGTAGTGACAATCTCAGCCATAAAGTATAAGTGCTTAGCATGAGAGAAGTTAGAGGACATCCTGGTTTCACACACACACACACACACACACACACATATATATATATATAAATATATATATATATATATATATATATATATATAATATATACATATATCTAGATATATATCTATATATTATCTATATATATATTATCTATATATATATATCTATATATATATATATATATATATATATATATATATATATATTATAAAGGTGATGCCACAGAGGAAAATGGAAAGGCAAGAATGCCAAGAACTTTCGGTCTAACGACCCTTTACTTAGGCACAACTGATAATAACAGAGGTTAGGTTAAGGGACTTGGAATTTTTTTCACTCATATTCATATTTGTGTGAAATGGGTTTTTTTCATCCGTAGGGTATATCTTGAGCCAACGGGTTGGGTTGGGTTAGGTTAGATTAAGGGACTTGGAATTTTTTCACTCAGTAGGTTATGTTAGGTTAGGTTGGGATAGGTTAGGTTAAGGGACTTTGAATTTTTTTACTCAGTGGGCTGGGTTAGGTTAGGTTAGGTTAAGGTACTTAGAACTTTTTCAATCATATTCATATTTATGTGAAATGGTGGTTTTTCCAACCGTAGAGTATATCTTGAGCCAAAATGGGGTTGGGTTAAGATAAAGGCGAGCTCATGGGGTTTATCACCTGTGAGCCGAATTGGGAGTCGGGCGTTGAGGTTGAGACAAAATGGGGTCTTTTTCCCTACTGACGGGTTACTCTTCTTTCTAAGACACAGATGTTTTTGCTATTCTTATTCATTTCTATGATCATCTAAATAACAATGGACTCTCTGAACTTTGGATGAGAAAATCTGCATCAGATATCATCCAATTCATACTCTGGTTGGTAAGTTAGCTACTACTGAAGATGTTCTTTTGGCTGCTCATTTCATTACGGGATCAGACGTGAGAAGCTTTCTGGCCTCAAGGCTCAACCAGAGAAATACCTGTCTAAATTTGGTCAACATCTTCGCCCCACTACCCAATCCTTCAAGCTTGCCGAGGAATACCTTGTGAAGGTTTAGGAACCGAGGTCAAAGAGCAGAACTTTGGATGATCTCCGACATGAAAAGATGGCCCAATCCAAACCTCTAAATATACAAAATCTGCCTTGCACAAACACTTCTTTGCAAGGTAACCTAAGACGACCATTTTACTTGATACACACATGTATCACAGTGCTTAACGTAGCTGAACCATTAGATCCATTGGAATTTGCATGGCAAGTCAGTAACCTTGATTCATCTCTTATTCCTGATTCTTGCATCAGTGAGATGCCTGAAGATTACCTGCTCTTGCAAGTTCTGTCATACTCAACGAAGCAGTTGCCGAGGAAACAATGTTTTTTGTTTGACTTATTGTAAATGCAAAATATCTTGTGACAATCATGATCACTTGTAAATTTTTGTAAGAATTATTATATTACAGCATATGCATTATAATCGGTTCTTTCTTCTATAAATTAATCAAAATTCAATGGTCACACCATTATGAATATATATCCATACTGAAATCTAATAAAAATATATAATTTGATGAATTTCTGTTAATTTCAGCATGCTGCATGTTGTTGCTACAAAGGAAAACCAAGTTTTTATTGCCTTTTGTAAAAGTGGAATATTCAGCCTCACCCTTTATTTAATTTTCACTAGAAATATGATCATTTGAATGTATATATGAATTTTGAACTGCTTATAATTCCTATTAATACAGTAAAAAATTAGAATATTTATGCAAATCAGCAAATCCTATTAGGCAATACTAAGCTGCTGTATATTGTATACATGGCTAATGCTGTAAAAATTTGAAGATTTTGATCATTAATGTTCTAAAAAAAATAAAAGATAAAATAGAATTTCAATAATTCTCATACCCAAAAAATCTCAGATAAACAAAATGGTTTCAGATTATTAAATAATTGATAATTGGAAAGAAATTTTTGGTTAATAATAGTTAATACGCGTAACTTGAAAAAAAATATAAAAGGGCATAAAAAGTTTATGACCGCTTTGCTAGATGTATTCCCAAGATTTTTACCTTCCTTTAAGGGTGCTCTAATGAGGTCTGAAAAAAATCCTAGTCCACCTCAAAATTTCTACGGGACCTATAGCCAGGGCCTGTATTAAGAGAGGATAGAGGGATTTGGCCGATATGAATAAAGTATCTCGCAATAAAATGTATTATTCAGGTATTAAAGAAAAAAAATGCATGTATCATTGAATCTATTTCCTTCCCTATCAGTGGTATTCATTTGATACCAATAAAAAAAGAAAAAAAAGAAACGTAAGCCTAACTGAATCTTCCATACATCAATTGGCTTGCTTATTCATTAGACTTATTCATTAGACACCTATCAAAGATTTCAAGGTTATTCTTTTAAAATCTCTCTCTGCATCTAAAGTATTCATCAGACACCAGTCATAGACAGACCTAGTCATGATTCCTGGTTCAACAATATCGTGACGAGGCACTAGAATTGACTGATCACAAATGAATGTTACTCAGCAACATATACACCACTGTATTGGCTTGCTCCCTTGTGGTGTTTCGAGGAGTTCCACTTCTAGGCCCATTTTCTAAACTGTGTTGTTCTCTAAACAATTTGGTTCATCTACTATGATTCTCTTCAGTATATTAAGATTTCTTGATATCTCTGTAACATGAACTTACACCAAATGCAGTGCAATGATTGTCTCTCGCCGCTGAGCAGAGGCTGTTTCTTTGACCGATAAATGGCACATTAATATTTGATTACCGCGCACGCGCACATCACGACATCGAAAACAATAATGTAAGGTCGCATGGTTCACACTGTTAGGTTATCTTTTTTTTCTATCTTTCATAGCATTTTGTGAGTTTCCAATGTTTTCTGCAAATTTTAATAAATGGAATCGTTCAAATGTCTTCAACTTCATATTAAAATGATGATGTAAGGACTTGTTTATGTGATACTACTAGTGATAAGGTGTCTCCTATCTACCAAGTAACTTGTATGTCAGTGGTTGTGATATGACGTTTTTTACCACTTCGTTTCGTTTACGTGAATTTTGCTATATGGAAAACAGTTTTACGCAATAATATAACATGATGTTCGAAAGATATCAGTGACTGTTTTTAATGTCATTGCATATGATTTCTCCCACCTTCGAAAAAGAATAGTAGATTAATAAGGTATGAATCCTGCGTCAGGCAGGTGAACAAAAAATTATGAAACTCTGCCAATTCTAGTATTGCTGCCTGTACATCTTAATTGCTTGTTTATCAACACTTGTGAGAAAAATAAGAGAATAATAGGGGACTGTTTATTTTGTTTTTTAAGAGAAGTGGACGTGTTCGACGCACTTCTTTTTTTATTCAATTTTTCTGTATCTCACTCCTTGTGCAAGATTCAAGAGAAGAATATGCAAATGTCACAAAGTTACGTTTGTAAATATATATATATATATATATATATATATATATATATATATATATATATATATTATATATATATATATATATATATACATGAGTGTGTGTGTGCGCGCGTGTGTAATTCCATATGCCTTTACCCCTTAGAGACGGCCATCAGGAACCCACTCAGACAGGTCAGACCAAGATGGAATAACATAAGGTGAGATCGTCGGTTTGCTCGGTTCCCGCACTGTGACGTCACAGGTGCGCGTCGTCTGGGCAGTGCACTTAATGATTATGTTTTGACAGTAATTTGTTGCTATGGTGGTGTTCACAATTTCCATACAGGAAAATACACACTCTCTCTCTCTCTCTCTCTCTCTCTCTCTCTCTCTCTCTCTCTCTCTCTATCACTTAAAGCACAGTTATATCAAGATATCTAAGACCTTACCATACAGAATATAATCTTGTTAGCATACAAACAACGAAAGTAACGAGGGTGAATGAATATGAAAAAAAAAAAAAACTTTCCAGACTTTTATTGAATTAGCGTATTGTTCTTTTATTTACCAAAATTTACTGAGGAATTTTTTCATTTTGTTTACACCCTTTTTAAGAAATTCTGACTTTCTATCAGCATTTAATATCTTCACCCTAAATGTATTCTGCACCTAATAAAGAACTTCATTACTTCCTCTGGAGCATCAATATTTAATTCCCTGAAAAGATTAACTAATTTCGTAATCCCATCAACGCCTGGTTTCAACTGTTCCCCGTGAAAAGATTTAAAGAGTTATTCTATCTCCTTTCAATTACTGACAAATTGAGGATTGGGCCTAAAACAACACTTTCTTCCTCACTTTGGAGACCCAGTCGTTGTTTAGGCCTTCAATTTCTGGGAATCCTAAGGAAGGATATTTATTTTTGTACTTATGAGCTATATAACCTCCCAGATAATTCAAGGATTCAATTTCTATACCATTTTCAGACTCTACTTCAAGATCTACAAAATCCTCTTCCTCCAGCTCATTAGGTAGACCTACCTGAGGAATTCTCATCAAGAGATGAGCAGAGATACATAATTCAGAGTCTAAGTCAACATGACTGGAGTCACTTTCTTCAGGGGTTTTGGAAACCCAAGACTTGCCTGGTTCCATAACACTAGTATTACTCATACATGGCATGTTATCATCATTGGGTGCGAACATTATGACGTGATTGCTTAAAATGTTGTTCTTACCTAACAAGAAATTCCTCATTCTACACTCGAAGTCAGTCTATGCTCAGACCCCACGATATCTTCTTTAGTGGAGTTCTTAAGAAATAAAAGATCTAGGCCTAATTCTTGTCTGCACAGGAAGACGTACTCAGAAGTACGTCACTACGCATAGGTCTAATCACCTGTTCGAACAACTTTACATTCATAAAATGAAAGTATAAAAGAAAAAAAAATTGGATAGCCTTAATCCGATCATTTCTTCATTCATTAGATATGCTAGGCCTATTGTAATTTTGTACTTCATTTCAAGAATTTAGTCCAGGCTACTTATCAACCGAAGATATGTCACTAATTATTGCACTAATGAGATTGTAAACAAATTGTTAAACCATACCTGACTTGACGTCCTTAACAGGTAAATTTAAAGAGGGAACTGCGGTTTTCTTTAATCTGTGATAACTTCTCTGGTAAAGTTGTGGTAGCAGTTCATGTTGAAGATTTCTCTCGTAATCTTCTGTCCGGAAATGGACAGAACAAATCCTGGCACCCTTAACATTAATGTTATCACTTCTTTTGTTTTACATGCATTAATCCATACTTTTGGACACTCGGGGTCTTTAGGGAACCTGTGAAAACAAATCCCTTTCTGTCTGGACCTATTAGTGCACCCGATATGGAGTGACACACCCATAATCGGTGAACTGCAACAATGCAACTGACGGAGTGACAAGTGCATCGCCCAGTCGATGTGCTCCAGTGACGTCACTGAGAGAGGGAAATTAGCGATCGGATCCCTCGGTGAACACACCTTATGTTATTCCATCTTGGGTCAGACCAAGATGGAATAAACATAAGGTGAGATCGTCGGTTCGCTCGGTTCCCGCACTGTGACGTAAACAGGTGCGCGTCGTCTGGGCAGTGCACTTAATGATTATGTTTTGACAGTAATTTGTTGCTATGCTGGTGTTCACAATTTCCATACAGGAAAATACTCTCTCTCTCTCTCTCTCTCTCTCTCTCTCTCTCTCTCTCTTATTCCATCTTGGGTCAGACTCAAACGGCGCGCCGCGCGCAGTTAGAGCACGAGGCACGAGTGTGTGATGACGTCAGCTGTACCCCTACAGGCAGTCCAGTCTAAGTCTAACCCAAACCATCCTCGTATGTAGGGGAGAGTGGGGTAAGATGATCAGGTGGGTAAGATGATCACCCCCTTCTCCTAAGAAGCAAAGAAGAGATTGACTTGTGCTGCCACCTACTAGTTCCTTTATAAACTAGCAGTATTCTGAGAAACATGACGCGCTCATGAAGCATGTTTGTGGATTATCACAAAAAAACTTAATTTTGACTCCCAGAGTAAAAATTCGGAACAACAGGCCATTTTCACCTTTTTTTCTACATACCAGAGGTAAGTTTGATTTCATTAGTTGCATGCACCTTTAAACCTTTGCGTAATATTACCCTCATTCAGTTTTTGCATATTACGTTTGTTACATGTCATCTTGATCATCTTAATGAAAATGGTGGCAATGGGGTACGATGATCACTTGCAGGTGGGGTAGGTTGATCAGAGTGATCATCTTACCCCAATATTAATGCATCACTCTCACAATTTTTCAGACATGAATTATGTATAATAAATGCATTATATGATGATTATAAGATATTAAACTATATATTAAATTTAAACTTAAATTAGGCGTACTATTATAGTATGACATTCCATGTATTTATTTAACATATAAAAGTTTTTATGTACATATTTTATACGTTTTTTTTCAGGTCAAAATGCCCCGTACACACACTAGGAAAACCAATAGAGCATCTACAATTCAAGATGTCCTAGTGAAGGCTGCAACAAGCCTGTGCTGAAGGTGGAAGTTTAAAACAGTTGCACGTGAATAAAATTACCTCGAATGACTTTGAAGAGATTCTTTGCAAAATATCAAAAAGATGGACCACAAACATTAGTAGGATACAAGAACCTAGCACAGATAAAGTTTGTATTCAGCCAAGAGCGAGAAAAGGATTTGGCATCTCACATAATAGCTTTATCTGATCGGTACTATGGACTAAGCACTGACAAAGTTAGGTCTTTGGCCTTTGAATTTGCTAAAAGGAATGATATCAACATGCCTAAAAACTGGCTTGAAGAAGAGAAAGCTGGTAAAGACTGGTTTCGTTTGTTCAGACAACGTCACAGTTTATCAGTTCGTCAACCAGAAGCTACTTCATTGGCACGAGCAACAGCTTTCAATTCTCATGTTGTAAATAAATTTATGATAATCTGGCTAAGGTTATGGACAAATACAAATTCCAACCTCAGGATATCTACAATTTGGATGAAACAGGGTGTCATACGTGCAATCCCCTGGAAGGGTTGTCACCAAAAGAGGATGAAAAACAGCTTGGGTCAATCACCTCAGCAGAGCGTGGGAGCTAGTTACCCTGGTATATGTGATCAGTGCAACTGGGAATGTCATACCTCCTATGTTTATCTTTCCACGTGTGCATGTCCGAGATCACATGCTGAATATGGCACCACATGGATCTGTAGCAGCTGCAAATAAATCTGGTTGGATAACAGAACAGATCTTCCCAAAGTTTCTGTTACATCTTGTGAAAAACACACGCTGCACAAAAGAAAAACCAGTTCTCGTTTACTTAGGATAACCATGAAACTCACTTCAGTCTTGAAGCTATTGATTTTGCTAAAGGGAATGGCCATAATTTTGCTAACCATCCCACCTCACACATCCCACAAATTACAGCCGTTAGACAAGACAATCTATGGGCGGCCCTTCAAGAAAGCATATTCTCTATCCATGGATGCATGGATGCGCTCACATCCAGGGAGGGAGAACAGTCTCCATTCATGAAATACCCTCACTTTGTGAAAGAAGCTCAATCA
>NC_061101.1:44167215-44192215 GCF_015104395.2 Macrobrachium nipponense
AATCTCATAGTCAATTATTAAAAATTCCTCACTAAAACAAAATATGATCTTTACCCACTGAATCCTCATAACTAATCCTTTATCTGACAAATATACTATCAAAACCCCCCATAATGTCTATACAGCAAAACCCCTGTACTGTTTACATAGTTAACCTCCATCAAATATAATGCCAAATACCCCTTCTATCTGACACATATACCCCGATAAATTCTACCGCCTCTATAATAGAAATGCTATGTAAAGCTTACCCCCATTACAAATATCCCTTGTAGGGAAAAAAATAGTAATTGAACTTTTCCCATTACAAAATGTACACAGACAAAAAAAAAATACATATATAATCCAGCACTCTTCCACATATACGCGTATGTATCGTTACGGAATTTGCTGCCACAACATATCCCATCGACCGGAATTGACCCCTTACATTCATCCCCATGGAATGTCACAATCGACATCCCTGAAAACAGTGCAAATCTCTGAGTAATTAACTCCAAAAGGAAAAATCAGCAACCGGTCTCATCACAGCATTATCAGCATTAATCCACCTGTGAATACCTCATGTGCTTAAATTGCACTATAGACTTGTCTAGTCAGACTTGCAACCTCAGAAATCGTTATTCCTCCAAATGGCCCAAAAATTCTTTTCTGATACTATATAACGATATTCCCCAAAAATTGTCCCTAGGACATCCCCAAAGGTACCCAAAAATTGTCCTCGAAAACATAACTCATCCATAATACTGCCACATGTATGTAAAACTGCATAACCACCTAGTCGGGATATGAACCACAGAAAACCACAATTATATACCGCCAAATATAACCACTGGTGAATATAAAAATACAGCCCCTTCATAGGGACCCATAAAACCAAAAGAACCACAATACCCCTCTCTTGGCTCGTAAAACCACAGATCACCGCCAAAGATTATAGCCACACAAAAAATTCAGCCCCAAAAATTCAGCCCCAATAAACCCATACTGCCAGGAACCACCACATGGGCCTGTTATAATATTTCTCAGCTTAACAGAAATTTGCCATGCTTTCCAACCCGATTTTCCACGTGAAATAATTACCTCTGTTTTTTTACACCAAATCGCCACAGTTTGCGCATAATAAGAAATATAGTAAAAGAAATGAAAGAGAAAATAAAACATTAAATTAAACTGACTAAACACATTTTACCATCAATTTGCGAAACAAGAAAAAAAAATGCAACTGCGCGACATCATATTAGTTACCACAACCAACCCTTTTCAGTTTTGATATATTGGTTAATTTCGACCGACCTGTTTTTTCCTCTAAGACTACATATAAATCTGTTTCCAGTCTTTTCCTCAACGACTCTAAAAGGACCCTCAAATTTTGGACCCAATTTCTAATTTAGTTCATTTCTCACGTTGATTTTCAGAAATACCTTGTCTCCAACATTGATTTTATGATCAGATGCTCTGCTATTACTTCTTTCTACCATTCCTCGGGTCGTGGCCTCGAGATTACAGCTGAGACAAGCATGTCTCTCTCTCGCTGTGGATATTAATGCTTCGAATGTGCCTCGTGCTGGGCAACCAAATAAAGCTTCAAATGGAGACATTTTAATGGAATCACTAACCATAGTGTTAATATTATGTCTAACAACATCAATATATCTATCCCACTTTTTATCATTACCACCTACAGTCTTCCTAAGAGCTTCTAGCACTTTCCTGTTTGCTCGTTCACACAACCCATTAGCTTCAGGTCTGCATGGAATAATTGTTACTTTCTGTATCCCCATGACTTCCGCCAAACATTCTAAAGTTTTGTTTACAAATTCTCTGCCATTGTCGGTCAATAAAACCTCGGGTGAGCCAAATCTGCAAATGATAACATTGAAAAATGCTATAGCAACTTCCTCAGCCGTTTTATGTTTAAGTGGAAAAATTTCTACTATCCTCGTAAGTTCATCTATTATTACTAACAAGTATTTATTCGCATATCTAGATTCGAAAAAATTTCCTAGGATATCCATATGTATTCTCTGAAAAGGTCTATTTGGTATCGGATATGACCCTTATTTACAGGAAGTTATCCTTGCAGGTTTGCATGCATTGCATACTGTACAGTTTTTTCCAAAATTTTCCACATCTTTCCCCATGTTTTTCCAAATATATTTAGCACTCACCTCATTATACGTTTTTTCTATCCCCATGTGTGGACTACCGAACCTGCAATGTACTATATAAATCACTGGAATTAGGACTTTCGGAATTACGATCTGTGTCATGGCTCCTTTATTTTCATTAGTCCTCAATTTATATTTAATTTTCATGACCAACAGATTACCTTCTAACTCTAAACCCGAAAAAGGTAACTTATAACGTTTCCTGACTAATTCCCCTCTAAGAAACGCTTTTGCGTCCGCCAAAATTTCATCTTCATCTTGCCTTTGCTCTATGAGACTCATATCCCATCGTATAGAATCGCTAGTGACTAGCTCAACTTGAGATCTTTCCGTGTCATGAAAACTTCTACTAAGGGCGTCCGCTACCACATTTAACTTGCCTTCTATATACTTGAGCTTTGCATAGAAGTCTCTGATAGTTAGAAACCATTGAGCTCTTTTAGGCGACAAATCAGGCTTATTAAAAAGATCCAATAATGGCTTGTGGTCTGTAAGGACTTCTACTTTATTCCCCATCAGTAGCATTTTAAAATGAACCAAACTTGATACTATGGTAGCCATTGATCTCTCATTGCTGACCTTTGTCCTTAACTTCCTGCTATAAAATCCTATGGGATTGAATTTCCTATCAAACTTTTGCATAAGACAAGTACCTATACCCTCCTGACTGGCATCAGTCACTAATGTGAATGGTTTGCTGAAATCTGGAAATTTCAGAACTGGGGGATTCATTAACGCGTCCTTAAGTTTCTGAAAACTACCACTCTGGGGTTTCCCCCATTGAAATTGAATGTCTTCCTGCAATATATCTGTTAGAGGAACTGCTATGTTAGAAAACCCTTTCACAAACCTACGAAAGAAACCGGCAATACCTAGGAATGACTTAATTTCTTTCTTTGATCTCGGGGTGCGAAAATTCGCTATTGCTTTGACTTTATCGTCGTTTACTCTAACCCCTTCCTTGGATGACATGGCCTAAATATGTGATTTGCTTTATCAAGAACGAACACTTAGCTAGCTTAATTTTCAACCCTGCTAATCTAAGCCTCCTAAGTACTTCCTTAAGGACTTCCAGGTGTTGCACGATCGTGTCTGTTGTGACTAATATATCATCCATGCGTACAAAAAATTTTTACCCAATAACCTGCGCAAAACTGTGTTCACTAACCTGGTAAAAGTCATCGGACTGCCCGATAAACCGAACGCCATCCGCATTAATTCAGAGTGTCCCTTGGGCACTGAAAAAACCATATATTCCTTACTACTCTCACTGAGAGAGACCTGCAGAAAACCCTGCGCTAAATCAATTGAGCTATAAATATTATGTCCCCCGATTTCTACAAAGGGATTGTTTTTTCATTTAAACGTCTAAAATCTACGCGTACACGGACAGAACCGTCCTTCTTAGGCACTGCTAACAGAGGAAAGTTGTATGGAGACACATTAGGCCTAATGATTTCTTCCTCTTCCCATTTATTGACTTCTTTCTCTACTTGTTCTCTGATTTTGAAAGGTATGCGGTATGCAGGAATATAAATAGGTTTTGTGCCTTTCTCTCTAAGTTTACCTTATGTTCTAACACATTAGTCATTCCCAGTTTATCACCTTGTAAGGCTACTGTATCCCTAAATTCTGCCAAGAGCTCGCTTACCGCTTCAACATGCTTACTATAATCCGCATTAGCTAAATGTTCTCTAAATATTCGTTTCCTTGATTGCATTTCTGCCTCTGAAAACTCAGATATCCCCTCTACAATAGCCACTGAACCACTGCCATTACTCCAATTTCCATGTAACACCAGTGTTTGATACACTGTTCACTGATGCCGTGCATATAATTCCTCTTAGTTTCTCACTACCCTCAATTACGCACACATCCGCGGGTTTTCTCACTTCCCTCAACTTGACTTTTACCATAGTCTTTGAACCTGGCATCAAAACAACATCCACCCGTGGTTCTCATTACATCCACTCCATTGTTAGTATCAGTAATAATATCAATATTAGTATCAGTATCACCACCCATAATGCCATTGTCACATCCACCAAAATCATTACCACCGTGGCCCCCAATATCTCGTTTAACATCACTGCAGTTATTCCCCGTATCATCAGTGTGGGTTTTGATATCACCACTCCCCATATACCCAGTATCATCACCATTAGCACCGCCAAACACACCCCCTTTTTCAATAATCTCCATATCCTCAGTTCCAATTACGTCCTCATAAGGGAGGAAAACACCCGGTATTCCAACAGTGTCTCCTACATGCAGGATGACCCAACAAAAGTCTGTTCCCCAACGCAACCCCTTTTATAACCAAAAATGGTTCTATTAACACTCTATCACCGAGAGTAAACCATATTCTAACACATACCAGGGTGTTTAATCTAAGGGCTTGCACATCACACACTGTCTCCATTGAGGGTTTCAAAGTGTAATGGGAGAACAAGGATTGATACAAATTATGATCCATTAGGTTGATACTCGCACCAGTATCAATAAAGACCGGGATATCAACATCCTCCACTGTTCCATAAACTATAGGCCTGGGCTCTGGGGCATCCCCCACGAGACCACAATGGCACGTACAAATCATCTGTGCCCTTTTTGTTGATCGGCTTTCCAAAAATTTCGCCGATCCCTTTGCACTCTTAGGTGACCTGCCTGGGAAGTTCTCGTATTATAATTCCCAGAACTTTGAGGTCGCATCTTTCTGTATCTGAGACGGACAAGATTGCCAATAGTGATCCACACTCTTACACATTCCACAATATTTGAGTCTACATACTTTCTTTGGATGCCCTGGTTTATTATAATTGTAGCAACGCAACTGCTGTTGCCTTTGATCGATAGATCTTCTATTATATTCTACGCTTGTACACAAATGGGGAGATGAAAATTCTGTGTCTCTTTGCTTATATTTATCTACAAGTAGATAAATATAAGCAACAAAATTAATATATCCAGTTTTTACATGTTTTGGACTGTACGGATACTTTGTAGTTTCGGTCAGGGTTAAATCTAGGTTTAGGTTTGTGACCGTGTGATATCCGATAATCCTGGATTATCTCTTTAATTTTTACCCTTTTGACAATTAATCATCTGGTATTCTTGATCTCGTTGTGTACCTGAGACCTGTCTCTCCAAATGTATTTCATTTGTTCCTTGACAATGTCTTAGTAAAGTCAAAAGCGCTTGGATTTCTGACTATCATTTTCCTGTGGTATTCGCTTATTATACATACATACATACATACAGTATATAAGATATATATATATACATACATACATATATATAATAGATATATATATATATATATATATATATACATACATATACGATATATATATATACATATTATATATATATATATATATATAGATATTATATACCTATATATAAATCTTATATACATACAAACATACACCCATGCAATATATATATATATATAATATATATATATTATATATATATATAGATATATATATATATAGATATATATATATACATATATTGATATAGTTTGTGTGTGTGTGTGCATGCGCGTGCCTAACTACTTTGGCTGGTTCAACCTAAATATCAATAAAAAGAAGGATAAAGTAGAAGAGTAAGTAGAAACATGAACATGAATTGGTCATTGCTCCTCCGGCCTCACCCCGTAAAAGGGTAAGTCGTGCAACCAGGGAAAGTGTAGGTGGAGAATGAACCAAAAAGGCAGGAGATTAAATAAAGAGAATTGCGACAACTATCAAACAGAATAAGTAATGAGGCTGTTATTTGCCTCAAATAGGTAATTTGTGGGAAAATGTGACCTGTCGGCTGTGGCATACATAGCCGTCTAGGGCTATGTTGTACCTATTTTCCAGTTCAACTGGGAAGTGACTGAAATTCCACCTGAAAAATGGCGTTGTTAAGGTTATCTACAAACTGAGAGGGGTTTTATGGATGTCAGTTATTTATAGATCAAACAACCTTCCTTTGGTTCAAGTCTTTCGAGGAGAAATACAAAAGAAAAACAAAGTCAAATATCATATATACTTTCTTTAAGGAAACATTATATCAGGTCTAACCATGTAATTAACAGTAATAAACAATCATTTACGCAAGCGACTCACTACAGCGAAGAATGACGCCTATTTACAAGATTTCAAGCATCAGATAGGAGAAATACCAAATTTATTATCTTTATTATGACTGATATTATCGTTATTTTATATTCAACATTATCGGTTAGTATTTTTACTAACTGCAAGCTTCTTTCAAAGTTACGACAGGGTACGAAAACAATAAAACATTCAGTACTCATTGTTAGTTTTACTAAATTCAAACTTCTTCCAAAGATACGATTGAACACGATGGAAAACAATAAAACATTCGCTACTCATCCTCCAGTGTCGAAATTTTAAGGCCAGAATATTTCACCTGGCACATTTAGATTAACGCTATCGGACCTGAGACCACCTTCGGGTCTGGTAAAAATTTTAACTTAACGGCCGAGCTCGCACTGGGAGTCAAAAGGTTACTGAATTTTTCTGATTTCATTCTGTTAAGAGCGGGCGAGGCGTCGTTTAAGCTCTGAAAGGGATATGAAAGAAGAAATACGGATTTTCTTTTATATCAGCTAGCTTGTGCCTTTCATTTGATGTTTATTATTATTATTATTATTATTATTATTATTATTATTAATTATTATTATTATTTTGTGAAAGTGGAGAAATACTGTATGTTCTTTTTTTTATATCTGGTAATTTTCTTTTGTCCTTTTGCTGTTGAATGATTGTGGTTTATTATTATCATTATTTTATTAATTATTTTATTTTATTATTATTATTATTATTATTATATTATTATTATTATTATTAATTATTATTATTATTATTACTGTTATGATTTTGTGAATGGAGAAATACTTGATGTCTTTTTATATCTGGTAATTTTGTCCTTTTTTGTGTTGATATTTGTGGATTTTTTTATTCTATTATTATTATAATTATACTTTTACACAGTCATCCTATTCGATTGGGTGGTTTCATAGTGTGGGGTTCTGGGTAGCATCCTGCCTCCTTAGGAATCCATCTCTTCCTTCTATGTGCGCCGTCTGAAAGCTTGCTTTGCCCACTCTTCAAGATGAATTCATTTTCTTCTCTCAAAAGACTGAATTGGTTCTGCTAGATTAGCCAACTCTGGGATGAATCTTCCTGTGTAGAAGACTGGCCGTAAGAACGACTTGACTTCACTAAACATTCTTGGGTGGCACTGCACCTTTAATTGCTGCATTTTATTCTGGACTTGGATTAACTTCCTCCTTTGACAGCTCATTATCCAAGAAAGTTAATATCTTTAATCAAAATTCACATCCCCTTTGGCTGAGGTGAGTTCGACTTAAACCAGTCAATTTAAGGGTGCAAGAATTTTGTGTCACAATTCTCAAGGTTCCGACTCTAGACAGTGATGTCTTCGGTTACATTTTGGATACCAAACCCACTCCAAACATCAACCACTAATACTGGAAGATACCCTGGTGTGTCACGAACATGCTGACTCTCCTAGACCTCAGATCAAATTATTAGATGGAATCCAATTGCGAGGTCAAGTTTGCAAAAGTAACAGCTGTCGTTCAAATTGATCACCTGTTTATCGACCGTCATATCAAATGACGGCTCTGTTCGCCAGCTTTATATTAATACATACACACACACACACACACACACACACACACACACACTTCATTGCCCTTTGGGACCACCTCAAGTAGTGGAACTAAGCAAATTCAGCATTTTTATTTTGGGTCTTTCGTTTTTCCGTTGTTGAATGGTAGCAAAGCGTTCTTTGTATCATTAGAGGAAAATAAAAGAAAATGAAAACTGATCGATTTTAAAATCACTTTGTCAAATAACCTTTCCTACTATTTTTACCTTGCAGGGCTATATTATTTTAATGAGAAATGTTATATTATACATAACATACATACACATTAAGTTTCATACAGGCCCATAATCTCTTTTGCTTGTGGATCCATATAATGTTAGTGATATATTCAGTATATCACTAGAAAAATCATAATCATAAAACAAAATGGTTTCACTTGCAGTTTCTTTCTGTGACATAATCTTCGAGCAATAAACTACCACCTCTAACTTCCGGAAAAAATGGAAATAAGATAATGCATAGCAACATATCGCACTTTTATTATTATATATATATCAATTCTCTCTCTCTCTCTCTCTCTCTCTCTCTCTCTCTCTCTCTCTCTCTCTGCATAAGCCTACTATAATCTAACTAAATCTTTTGCAAACAATGAATTAATGGGCACCCTTCAATTATTTTCACTAATTTGTTATTATGATATTATTATGATACCTTTTACTTCTCGTTGCTTCTTCTCCTTATCTAACAGCATTATGTTACATTGCCTTCTTTCGTTTTTTTTTTTTTTTTTTTTTTTTTTTTCATTATTGCCACATTCGTTCTCTTGGAGGCCACCAGGACCACCCCTCCCTGTTCAACCTACAAAGAGTAAACACCCCAACCTCGGCTCTACATACACTGTGTAGTTCATTCGAACCACCGATCGGGAGAACACGGGAAGTCTATAATTCATGTCACTATTCCCATGTGCAATAAACGATGAAAGCGATGCAGATCACGCTTCTGGAACGAGGACGGTTCTTTTGACACTTCACTTGGCTTTGCGGTCGGATATCATATTCTGTGGACCCTTTGTTTTCAGGATGATAAACGAGCTTTATTTTGACGTGATCAGCTGTGCTCGTGAACGAGGTATGGATAGTTATGATCATAACTTTTGGAAAATATTTGCTACGTTAGGTAATTCCCAACTGACCTGATCGGTACATATGTGTTTATGGGTGAACTTTATTATTATTATTATTATTATTATTATTATTATTATTATTATTATTATTATTATTATTATTATTATTATTATTATTATTAATCCTTTAATTTTGACAAGGAATAATGTACTCATCATCAGGAGGGATAGAACTACGTCAAAATTTCTACACAGATAGGTTCCTGTGTATTTTTGACAATATTGCCAGATTTACAGACCAAAAGAAGATATTATTATTATCGTTATTATAAATACTGTAATGAATTGAAATGTTACTGTTTCTTTTACTGAGAAACAATACTTTTGTAATTATCTACTGTGTACCATGTGTATGTTTGTAAGCCAGAAGAGTAGAATAAATCTTGAAAGATGGACGCCTAATTTGAGTCCCCCTCCATGCATGCAGCTTAATACCACAATACATTACACGTATAATTGTTGGCGACGAGGATTGAGGATGGTTACGAAGATGAACTGATAGGAATCGGTTGTCTTTTATAGCTACAAGAGGTATCTTCAGTGAGTAATTTCATGATGTCGTCTGGAATTGGTCTGCCGGTGTTCCACGAGGGAGAAGAGGATTTTACAAGTTTCTTGGAGCAATTGGAGTGCTACTTTGCAGTAAAAGATGTCGAGGAATCCAAGAAAGTTCATACTCTTATAGTTGGTTTGCGGCGTAGGCAGTATCATGTTCTTAAGGATTTGGTTGCGCCTGCTACCCCTGTAAGTAAAACTTACGATGTTTTAACAGCATTGCTAAGAAAACATTATTGTGGTACTACGAATCCAAGGGTTGAGCGTACTAAGTTTCGGCAAGTGATGAGCGAGAAGGTGAGACTCTTCAGGCTTTTTCAGTACGTCTTAAGCATGAGGCTAGACACTGTGAGTTTGGTAATTCATTAAACCAGATATGTGTGAGGTGTGAACAAAGAGGCAGGTAGAAGTGTACTGATCTTTATTACAGGTAAGGAAATTCAAATATACAGCATGCGGGCGGAAATGTGGTATCTGACCCGCGAGAGAATAAAAGTGGGTCGGAGAGAGCCGATTTGTGTTTCTTGCAAGACATATAACTTATAATATAAAAGTACACAAAACATGATATTATAAGATATATACATTGGCAGAAAGCCCGCTGAACGCTCTCGAGGAGGGAAGTAAGAACAACACGATTGTAGAATTATATACAGAGGAATTTGCGATAAGGCATTGTCCTTACAAATACTCCCCCCCACAAGACAATAATTAGAGCGTAATTGTTGGAAGATTTTGTGCTTCTGATCGCTACTCGCAGAAGCGAGCAGGCCGGCGGAGGCGGCCTCGGGTGCGCGAGACCAGCTGCTGTGGTAGATCCTTGGCCTCGGAGTCTCGGGGATTTTTTGGGACGGGATGCCTCCCCAGAGGTGATCCTCGGGGGGTTTGACCGTCTTCCGAGGGCGGCCGCGGCTACGACTGGGTGGTTTAGCGATCAATGGTGTTGCTTCTTGCCGAGGAGGAGGAGTGAGGCACCTTTTGGGATCCGCGTCGGCGTACTCTTCGTCCATCAGGAAAGCTGGTTTCAGTGGTGGGGGAGGGGGGGGGCGTCGTCCATGATGAAGACGTGTTTGCAGGACAATAGGGCCTTCGGGAGGAAGTGTTTGGTTCTGTCGGAGAAGGTCTTGATGCAGGGCGTGAATTTTCCGGCGGATTCCTGAAGTCTGGTGATGGAGACGTCTGTGTCGTCGGCATTAGTCGGGAAGAACTTGCCTGGGACTGCCAATGGTTCCCCGTATACCTTCTCTGCAGGTGATGCTTCGCTGTTCGCCTGAGGGGTAGTCCGGAGGCCGAGGAGGACCCACGGTAGTTGGCTCTTCCAGTCCTCGCCGGTGCAGCGTGCCATTAGGGAAGCCTTGAGAGATCGGTGGACCCTTTCCACCATGCCGTTAGCCGCTGGGTTGTAGGCGGTGGTGGCGTGTAGCGATGTCCCCATCAGGCGGGCCAGGGCGGTCCACAACTCTGACAGGAAAACAGGTCCGCGGTCCGTCGTGATATCATCCGGCACTCCGAATCGACTGATCCAGCTGGCGAGAAGGGCTTCGGCGCATGCTTTGGTGGTTGCCTCTGACAACAGAGTTGCCTCAGGCCATCTGGAGGAGCGGTCGATTATCGTCAGGAGGTATCTGGCGCCTTCCGACAGGGGCAGGGTACCCACGACGTCTATGTGAATGCAGCCGAATCTTCGGCCCACGTTTGATTCTGTGTGCTGACTTACTTTACTTGATTGGCACGGAATGCAGGTCCTGGCCCTTTCGAGGGAGTCCTTCTGAATTCCGTGCCAGACGAACTTCTCCATCAGGAGGCGCATCGTCATCCGGCCCGAGGGGTGCGAGATTCCATGTATGAAGTTGAATATGGCTCTCCTGCGGGAGGCTGGAATCAGAGGAGCGTCGTGCCTGCGGGTCCGAAGGGTATGTCCTCCCACTTGAGGGCGGTGATGGCTGTGCGATATGCGGCAGTCTCCGGGTCAGCGGCCTGTTCCCGGGTGAGGTCTTCGTAATTGATCCCGAGGTGCACAGCGTTGATCTTTATATCCGATAGGGCATCAGCCATGGGGTTCTTCTCGCCGGGGATGTGATGGATGGGGCAGCCGAACTCAGCGATGGCTGCCAGGTGCCTCTGTTGTCTCGCTGACCAGGCGTCGCCCGCCTTGTGCACCAAGGGGCGGTGGTCTGTCCTGATAGTGAAGGGGGCGCCCTCGAGGAGGTAGCGGAAGTGGCGCACTGCTTGGTACACCGCCAGGAGCTCGCGGTCGAATGTGCTGTATCTCATCTTGGCGGACGACAGTTTTTTACTGTAGAAGGCGAGCGGCTGGGACCCTCCCTGGACCATCTGCTCAAGGACAGCCCCGCAGGCGACGTTGCTGGCATCAGTGGTGAGGCGTAAGGGAGCAGTGGGGTCCTGGTGGGACAAGGTTGCGGCTCTGGCAAGGGCCATCTTCGTGTCGTGGAAGGCCTGCGCTTGTTCTGCTTCCCACGTCAGGTTCTTTGGTTTGCCCTTCAGGACCTGTGTTAGAGGGGACATGGTGCAGGCGACATTGGAGATGAACCGGTGGTAGTAATTCACCATCCCGATGAATTCTTGCAGGGCCTTGACCGTAGTTGGTGTCGGAAACTTCTGCACCGCGTCTACCTTCGAGGCCATGGGGCGCACGCCTGCTGCAGAGATCTCGTGTCCAAGGAAATCCACCCTCTCAGCGCCAAAGGTGCACTTGTCGAATCAGACGACCAACCCGTTTTCCTGCAGGCGTTTCAGAACTGCTCGGACATGGTGTAGGTGCTCCTCCGGGGACCTGGAAAAGATCAAAATATTGTCAACGTAGCAGATGCAGAAGGGCAGGTCCCCCAGGATGCTGTCCATCAGGTGCTGGAAGGTGGCCCCTACGTTTCTCAGGCCGAAAGTGGAGCAATGGAAGACATAGGAGCCGAAAGGCGTGATGATGGCGGTCTTGGGAATGTCCTCGGGATGCACCAGAACATGAAAATAAGATTTTAAAAGGTCCATTTTAGTGAATATTTTTGCTCCGTGCAGGGCCCCAGTCAAGTCCTGCATGTTTGGCAAGGGGTTGTGATCGGGGATCGTTCCGAGGTTGTCTCCTGTAGCCTCTGCAGGGCCTCCAGGTGCCGTCAGGTTTCCGTACCAAGTGGAGGGGCGATGCCCAAGGAGTCGTAAATGGCGGGCCAAACTGTTTGAGGAACGCCTGAACACACCTGGGGAAGGTATGCCGTATTTAGTCTGTTAGAGGCATTGGTTTTTTTCACGGTAGGAGCTTTCAGAGATCTAAACTGAGGCATCGTGTGAGTCCGCTAAAGATCTCTGAAGGTGAGCAGTGGTAGTTATTCCCTTAATTGCTTAGCCAAAACCACTTGGGTCACCATCCAAACCGGGAGGTCACCAGTTGTGAGGTGTGAACAAAACATGATCTTATAAGATATATACATTGGCGGAAAGCCTGCTGAACGCTCTCGAGGAGGGAAGTAAGAACAACGCGATTGTAGAATTATATACAGAGGAATTTGCGATAAGGCGGTGTCCTTACATGTTAGTCGACCAGTTGATTGCTGGAGTTCATTCAAAGTGTATAGCAAATAAGCTTTTAGAGCGCAAAGAGGGACTAGATTTAACTTTCGATAAAGCTTTACAAATTGCGGAAGCTACTGAAGTTAATGAAACAGACGCCGCTTTTAATGCAAGATCGGGAAACGGAAGCCAAGGTGCAGTTCATAAGACGCTTTATGTAAACAAAATCTACAGTAGACAGTCTGTTCAGAAGAAGGATGATTTGAAACCAGTGAATAAAGCATTTAACAATGATAGGAGATGTTATAGGTGTACTAGTTTTACCCATTTAGCTAATGTGTGCAAATTTCACGATAGTGAATGTAGAAAGTGTCATAGAATGGGACACATTGCTGTTGCATGTCGGCAAGGTAAAGTTCCGAAATCTCAACATCAAGTGGATGTAGGCTTAAATCAAACTGTAAATGTTGTGGATGAAAGTCCTTCGAAGCCAGATGTACCAGAGTTACAGAGGCTTAGCCTTAGTGTTGCTAACAATGCCAGGTTGAATCCTGCTGGGCATATTGTTAATGAAAATGAGAATCATATTTTCGAAATAAATGTGCTGAAATTAGATGCTAAAACTGATTTGAAGTTACATACCATTAGTAAATATTTTGATAAAATGAAATTGAATAATGTTGACATTGATTTTGAATTAGATATAGGTGCTGCTGTAACTTGTGTTGGTGAATATACATTTTGGAAATTTTGTAATTCTTGAGAAGAGTTACAAGCCATTGATATTGCTCTTACAGATTATAATAAACAGCCATTGGAAATTCTTGGTGTTGCAATTGTAATGGTAAAATACTGTTCACAATGTAAAATGTTACCTATAGTGGTTATTAAAGGCAGTCATGCTTCATTGTTGGGTAGAAATTGGCTGAATGAAATAAGGTTGGTTTGGCCAAACATATTTAGCCTTAAATCTACTGTACATTCCATTTATAATGGGTTGGATGAGATTGCAAATATTTTGAAGAAATATGATAGTGTATTTAAAACTGGGCTAGGATGTTTAAAGGATTTGAAGTATCTTTAAAGGTAAAATCTGATGCTATGCCAATGTATAAACATGCAAGAAGTGTTCCATATCATTTAAGAGAGATGGTGGAGAGAGAATTGCAAAGATTGCAAGACATTGGTGTAATTAAACCTGTTGATTTTTCAGAATGGGGAAGTCCTACAGTTAATATTGTCAAGTCAGATGGTAAAAATGTTAGAATTTGTGCTGATTTTAAGGAAACATTAAATCCTGTTTGTAGGGGAAATATTTATACTCTGGACAATAGATGGCATTAGTGGCTAAGCAGTCAGTTCCTTCTCCTGTTGGTGAACTAGGAGATCCTTGTTAAGGGAACTGTATTGGGACAATTGTGTTTTGGGAATTGTGTGTTCTGGTTGACAACCCCACCTGGCCTACTTTAACCAGTAAGTAAAAGGAGTTTTATTAACATTAAGGTGGTAATCTCAAAATTGTGGGTATTTTAGTTACAAATATTGAGAACTAAAGTGTAAGTGCAATGTTTCTTGTCGAAATTTAAATGTAAAGTGTCAATATTAAATTGTAAGTGTGATGTTTCCGTTTTGGCAGCTAGCCCAATGTGTGATGCCCAGCTATTGGCTTGTGTGCTGCAGTAGCGCCATTGCAAGCTGTTAATAGCCATTGCAAGCTGTTAGTAGCCAGAAGTGCCTGAAGTAGGAAGTATTTCACTGATAAGAATATACCACTGGACTACTAGTTACTGATATGATATGCTATTAAGTTTTTTTTGTATTAAAATTTGGTGTTAATATTCAAATGTTGAGTTGTTGATGAAAGTGATATTGAGTTGTTGATGACAGTGAGGAAAGGCATGTTTTTTGTGCAGGGTATTGATGTCATTCAAGTGTAATTTTCTTGTGTAATTTGGATAAGTGGTGAAGGGTATTTATAAGTTTCTATTGAAATTTATTGTAATAAAGGTATGTTCAGAGGTTGTGTCTGTCCCTTATCCAACTTACCTGAAATTTAATTTTAATTGAATATCCCTGACACTGTTTGTAGTATTGATTCTTATCCATTACCTATTCCTGAAGATATTTTTGCTACTTTAGTAAGAGGTAAATCCTTTACTAAACTTGACTTAAGTCATGCATATCATCAATTAAAATTAACCCTCTTACGCCGACTGGACGTATTTTACGTCGACATTTTTTGTCTCCCGTGTGCCGACTGGACGTATTTTACGTCGACTTACAAAAGTTTTTTTTAAAATTCGCGGAAAAATACTTATAGGCCTACCAGCCTAAAACTCTTGAATCACGCGCCTTGGGGGATGCTGGGAGTTCACGGCGGATCAAGGTGTTGTTTGTTACAATCGTTACGCAGGCGCGCAGGCGCGAATGTCTTTCTTGCCGCACTAAAAAGTATCTGTGACACATCTCGGAAATTATTTCGTCACTTTGACATAATTTTTGTACCATTGTAAATTAGCCGTTACATGAATTATTATATATGAAAATGTGCGCATTTTTATGTACAATACAACAATAAAATACTCATGATTGTATCTTTTATCAGTTTTGAGATATTTTCATATAAATAACGATAATTGCCAAAATTTCAACCTTCAGTCAACTTTGACTCTACCGAAATGGTCGAAAAACGCAATTGTAAGCTAAAACGCTTATATTTTAGTAATATTCAATCATTTACCTTAATTTTGCAACTAATTGGAAGTCTCTAGCACAATATTTCGATTTATGGTGAATTTATGAAAAAACTTTTTCCTTACGTCCGCGCGGTAACTCTTCCGAAAAAAATCATACATGCGATTGTGGTAATGTTTGCACCATTTTAAAATTAGCCGTTATATAAAGTTTTATATATGGAAATGTGCGCAATTTCATACACAATACAACTAAAAGCAACCCATGGTTGTAGCTTTTATCAGTTTTGAGATATTTTCATACAAATAACGATAATTGCCAAAATTTCAACCTTCGGTCAACTTTGACTCAACCGAAATGGTCGAAAAACGCAATTGTAAGCTAAAACGCTTATATTCTAGTAATATTCAAGCACTTTCCTTTATTTTGCAACAAATTGGAAGTCTCTAGCACAATATTTCGATTTATGGTGAATTTATGAAAAAAATAACATTTTCTTTACGTCCGCGCGGTAACTCTTCCGAAAAAATCATACGTGCGATTGTAGTAATGTTTGCACCATTTTAAATTAGCCGTTACATAGAGTTTTATATATGAAAATGTGCGCAATTTCATGTAGAATATAACAAAAATTAATTGAAGGTTGTAGCTTTTCTCACTTTTGAAATATTTGCATATAAATCACGATAAATAGAAAAAAAACTACGTTCGGTCAACTTTGACTCTACCGAAATGGTCGAAAAACGCAATTGTAAGCTAAAACTCTTACAATCTAGTAATATTCAGTCATTTATCTTCATCTTGAAACAAATTCGAAGTCTCTAGCAAAATATTTAGATTTATGGTGAATTTAAAAAAAAATCTTTCCTTCCCTCCGCGCGCGGATTCTCCGCCACAAATCTCCGAAATACGTACGTCCCATTCTCGGAATATTTGCTCCGTTTCATATTAGGCATTTCATAGAGTTTTCTATATGAAAATGTGCGCAATTTCATGTAGAATAAAACGAAAAATATTTGAAGGTTGTAGCTTTTCTTATTTCCGAAATATTTGCATATAAAAAATATATATATAAAAAAATTTGACATTCGGTCAACTTTAACTCGTCAGATGTGGTCGAAAACTGCAATTGTAAGCTAATACTCTTATAGTATAGTAATATTCAATCATTTTTCTTCATTTTTAAAGAAATTGGAAGTCTCTAGGACAATATTTAGATTTATGGTGAATTTTTGAAAAAAATATTTGTTTACGTCCGCGCATTACGAATTCATGCATTATTTTGTGATAATATTTTCTCTGTGTTGCTTTTATCGTTTTACAATGTGTTATATACCAAAATGATTGCAATGTAGTGTACATTACAACGAAAAAAAAGTAATTTGTTACCTTTAACTGTTTTGCGCACAGCGCGATTTGAATACAATTATATATGAAATTTCGTTTTTGCGCTATCATATATCGCATTATTTATATATGATAATGATAATTTTTTTCATTTCTGATGGTTGCATACTAAACTTCAGCCAATGAAAAAAAGGAGCCAAAAATGAACTCTTAATCTTGAAAACTAAGCGCACTGTGATTTTTTGAAAAAAATATTTTTTCCGGTTCCGCGCTTACTCTGAAACCCCTCCGGCACACGGGAGACAATTTTTTATTTACCGCTCCGGCGTAAGAGGGTTAAGTGTTGAATCCCAGAAGTATATGGTTATTAATACCCATAAGGGATTATTTGCCTTTACAAGGTTAAAATATGGATTGAATATTGCTGTTGGTATTTTCCAAAGAGTAATGGAAAATGTTCTTAAAGATTTACCCAATGCTGCTGTATATTTGGATGATATTGTTACTACCGGTCCAACTGAATTAGTTTTGCATAAACTTTGTTCTAGTGGTTTAAAGTTAAAGAAGGATAAATGTTCATTCATGAATAAAGAAGTTCAATATTTAGGTCATAAGTTAGATGCTGAAGGAGTACCTACATGCTTCTGATGAAAAGGTTAAGGCTATTGATCAGTTTTCTGTGCCCATGAATAAGCAAGAATTGAGTACTTTTAATGGGATGGTTAAGTACTACCATAGATTTTTACCCTACATTTCTAATGTAATGGCACCATTGTATGCTTTAGAAAGGAGCAAATCAGATTGGTCTTGGGGAGAAAAAGAAAATGATTCATTTTTAAAAGCTAAGGAATTACTTAAATCTAATACTTAAGTTGTACATTACAATCCTGATAGATCCTTATTCTTGACTTGTGATGCTAGTTCTTTTGGTCTTGGAGCGGTATTAGAGCAAGAATGAAGATGGTTCATTAAAACCAGTGTCATATGCTTCCAGAACATTAACTAGGACAGAAAAGAATTATAGTCAGACTGAAAAAGAAGGTTTAAGCGTAATTTGGGCAGTTAATAAATTTCATAAATACTTGTATGGCAGGAAGTTTGAAATATGGACTGACCATAAACCCTTATTAGGTTTGTTGGGAGAAGGTAAGGCAGTACCCCATATAGCCTCTGGTAGGATCATTAGATGGTCATTAGTTCTTTCTGGTTATGACCATAAACTGAAGTATAAACCAGGGTGTAAAATTCCAAATGCAGATTGTTTGTCCAGATTTCCTATGCAAATTAATGAATTTGAACTTTCGAATGTAGGAGAAGAGGTGTTGCTTGAACATGTTGATACCACTAATGTTAATTCCTCTGATATACGCAGATGGACTGATAGAGATCCTGTACTATCTCAGGTAAGGTCATGTTTCTGAATGGTTGGGATGATAATTTTGAATTAAATGAAGATTATAAACCGTACGTTAGTAGAAAAAATGAACTTCGTGTTGCAAGGTTGTATTTCATGGGGAAATAGAATTATTGTACCTCCACAGGGACGAGATAAGGTTACTGATGAGCTTCATGACACTCATCCATGATGTTATGTATGGTGGCCTCATATTAATAAAGATTCAGAGGAAAGTAAATTCATGTAAAATGTGTCAGCAGTATCGTCATTGTGCCGTTGATAAACAGCCATTGCATCCTTGGGAGTTCCCTAGTAAACCATGGTCTCGTATACATTTAGATTATGCTGGACCTATAGAAGGCCAAATGTTTTTAGTTGTAATCGATGCATATTCTAAATGGCTAGAAGTAGTTCTCACTCAAGGTTGTACTTCTAAAGTTACAGTCTAAATTAAGACATATTTTGTACACATGGATTACCAGATGTAATAGTGAGTGACAATGCTACAGCTTTTGTTAGTGAAGAATTTCAGAGTTTTTTTAAACTAAGAATGGAATTCGTCATGTTACTAGTGCTCCGTATCATCTTCTACTAATGAGTTAGCTGAAAATGCTGTCAAAACCTTTAAAACTGCTTTGAAAAAATGTAAAGGAAGTAAGGATGAAATTTTGCATAGATTTTTGTTTGATTACTATATCATGCCTCACATCACAACTGGTATTCCTCCTTGTGAACTTATGATGAAAAGAAGATTGAAAACAAGATTTGATTTACTGAGACCTGATTTAAATGATCCTCATGCATAAATACAGGAAGCCCAAGCTAGAAATTACAAAGGTAATAGAGTAAGAGTTGCAGAGAAATTTGAAGAGGATGATCATGTATATTTTTAGAATTATTCCAGGGCAGGACCACCTAACAGTCCAGGGATTGTGGAAGAGTGTACTGGTCCCATTTCATGTAAAATTGTTAGTAGTGATGGAGATGATGTACTATGGCGCACAATAAGTCGTTCCCTCCGCTGATCCAGAGTGAACACGAATCCGCGACTATGAAACCCCGAAGCAGTTGAACAAGTAACTAATTAAGCACCCAACAGATGTCGCACCGTCAGGCCAAGGAAGGAGTGGGAAGCAGGGATTTTTCGTGAACAAAGAGTAAAGTCTCCATAATCTAATATCGTTAATTAATGTGGTGAGTGTAAAGTTTTTGTTGTTGACGATACTGGGTTTGAGTGTAAAATGTGCAGTTAAGGAAATATGTGAAATAAATAAGATAAAAGCGCTTAGGAAGTCAGTAATCATGTTTTTTTTTAAATATTTCCTATAGATTATCGTATCTTTTCAACAGACACGACTGTTCACAAGAACGATACAAACCTTTCACCAACAGTGTTATTGGTGTTGCTCTGTAATCTGCAAGACACCCCTTATAAAACAACTAACCTATAGCAGCAAATTAGCAAAATTTTCAGTTCACTTACGACTTACGTTATTGAGGTAGCAAACACAAACTGATATTGGATATATATATATAATATATATAGATATATATATATATATATATATATATATATATATATATTAGGTATATATATATATATATATATATATATATATATATATATATATATATATATATATATATATATATATATATATATATATATATATATATATATCTATATATATATATATAATATATATATATATATATATATATATTGTGTGTGTAGTATATATATGTATATATATATGTATATATATAAATATGTATATATATATATATATATAGTATATATATATATATATATATATATATATATATATATATATATATATATGTGTGTGTGTGTGTGTGTGTGTGTGTGTGTGTGTGTGTGTGAGAGAAGATAAAAGGCCCATAAAACACTATTTTAACGTGCTCCTGATCACTGGTAAAATATGGACATAGGATGTCTTACAAGATTATATATACAGAAACATAAGTAGGTGTGGCAGGAAGTCTGTTGGTGACACAGGTAGGGTGGAAATTAAACTATTCCCTGGTGATTGTTGGCCTCATTAACTCCTGTCTGGCGACTCGTCCTCTTAGTATTGACAAAACAATAAAACTAATCAATCTTTATGTAACTAACAATATGTTTTCTTTCAATGGTAATTTTTATAAACATAAATTTGGTTGTAGCATGGCAGTCCCCTATTCCCCCTTCTAGCAAACCTACACATGGAATATTTCGAAACAAATTTTGTCCTCTATCAAACCCCGCAATATGGTCTGGCTTAGATATGTAGATGATATTTCTACTTACTGGGATGATAGCTGGAGAGATTTCAATGCATTTTTCAATTAACTAAATTCGCTAGTTCAGACTATAAAATTTAAAACAGAATGGGAAAAGGACGGGAAATTGCCGTTCCTAGATGTACTAATCATAAGAGAGCAGAATAGATATGCATTCACTGAACACAGGAAACCAACTTTTCGTTGTTTCATATATTCATTTCCTAAGTTACCACGATGTATCCGTAAATATCATGGTCGGGTGCAACCTATTCCTCGGGGGCTTAGAATAATTTCAAATGGGTACGTAGATAAGGAATTCAACACGATCCGCCAACACCTAATGCAACTGCTTTACCCACCATACATTATCGAGAAGCCTATAAATAAAGCGAATACAATATACTATAGAGGTCCCACTCCCAATAGACAAATAGACTTTAGCAATAAATTGAAAATTCCATACAATGAAAGCATTCAAAAAGCCACAGAACACCTCAGGTCTAATAATCCTTTTATTTTCCATTATCCCAAATTCATCGGGAGTTCGCTCATTAACATATACCTAAATAAAAGAAAGGAAGATACCATGTAGCAATTGTAATGAGATCTACGTTGGGGAAACCGGTAGATCCATCTCGCAGAGATTAGCAGAATACAAAAGATCAGTGCGATATGCATCAGAGAACTCGGGGATTTTCCTACATATTTGGGACAAAGGCCATACCATGAACTGGAGTGGGGCGGAGCTGATTTTCAAAAGTAGCTGTCCGTACAAAAGGAAAATGCTGGAATTTGCTATCATCAATCAAACGAACCTGTCAGGCGGACATTGGAGATCGGATGACATCGACAAACTAATCCTTAGGCCGCTCCTCAAGCAGGTGTCCAAGAACATCGGACCACTGGACGAGTCGCAAGACGGGAGTTAATGAGGCCAGAAATTACCATGGAATAGTATTTGACCAGTGATCAGGAGCACAGAAGGAAGTGCTCGAAATATATGGTTACAACGTTGAAATAGTGTTTTACGGGCCGTAAAACACTATATATATATATATAGTGTTTTACGGCCGTAAAACACTATATATATATTATATATATATATATATATATATATATATATATATATATATATATATATATATATATATATATATTGTTTGACTGAGTTTCTCAGGAGTCTTTAAATGAGATGCAGTGCAAGTTTCTTCCTTTCATTCACACTAGAATGATACAGTCACAGATACAAGTTCAACAATGAAGACTACGAATCAATTTGGAGTTCTGTTAACAGCAACTGCTCTGGCTTTGGGTAGGTGACCTACTTTTGTCAGAGCTGTGCGGCAGCCCTTTCTTTTTCCAACTGGTGCTCTCTTTCGCTGCTGGGCTTCTCGAAGATTCTACAAAGGAGAATGTCCCACCTAGAATAGGAGGGGATAAGCTTTTTGTCCCGCCTGTTGGTCATTCAAACCGGTTGTAGATTATCTAACGCCGTCCTTTAGGTGTGATGGATTGACTTCATTCCTCCCCTTGTTGGTGGAACTTATGACGTCACCGGAACTGTCGAGTTTCCGGCAAGAGTGTAGAGGTCAGGTCACAGGTGAAGATTTTTATGGGAGCGCTTTGATTAAAACTTTGTGTGTGTTACGGCTACTGTTGGAGACTCTTCCTATGACTAATTCTCTCTCTCTCTCTCTCTGCCTTGATTCTCCCTCTCTTTTATATTTATGCTGTTCTTAACTGACATTCTCATAGCCAATACCCATAGAGAAGGCAGGCGATTTGGATGATAACACCCGATGCCAGTTTTTGGAAACTTACAAATTATGGGGGTAGTTCCTCGTTGGACGAGTGGTTTTCGCGCTCGGCCACCAATCCGGTGGCCCGAAGTTCGATTATCGGCTTGGCCATCGCGGAATCAGAGGAATTTATTTCTGGTGATAGAAATTCATTTTTCGATATAATGTGGTTCCCATAAGTTGCTAGGTGATCTTTTGGTTCCTAGCCACCTAAAAATAACTAATCCTTCGGGCCAACCTGGAGAGCTGCTTATCAGTTCATTGGTCTAGTAAAACTAAGATATCCTCAAGTTTTACAAATTATGGCTATATGTAACTAATTTTTTAAAATACTAGCGCAAGATATAAGATGCAGATACTTTCACCAATGTAACAAATTCATATTCAATTAAAGCTAGAAAGAAAGAAGCACAGCAAAAATATCAATAATAGCACAGAGATAAAGACAAAAGAATTGATGAGAGAGAGAGAGAGAGAGAGACGTTACAGACCATACATCTTGTTCGGGTTGCCCCAGGTCCCTCAGTGTGAGGCACCTCTAATGTCTACCAGAGAGTTGCTAGTACATCTTCCGGTATATTTTGCATCTTCCAATCTTGGATGGTCTGGGATGAAGTTTAGATATTTGTCGAGCTTATTCTTAAACACATCTACGCTCACTCCTGTTATATTCCTCAGATGAGCTGGCAACACTTTGAATAGACGCTGCATTATCGATGCTGGTGCATAGTGGATTAATGTCCTGTGTGCTTTCCTTATTCTTCCTGGTATAGTTTTGGGCACTATTAATCTACCTCTGCTTGCTCTTTCTGATATTTTTAGCTCCATGATGTTTTCGGCTATTCCTTCTATCTGTTTCCATGCCTGAATTATCATGTAGCGTTCTCTTCTCCTTTCTAGACTATATAATTTTAAGGATTGTAGTCTTTCCCAGTAGTCAAGGTCCTTAACTTCTTCTATTCTAGCTGTAAAGGACCTTTGTACACTCTCTATTTGTGCAATATCCTTTTGATAGTGTGGGTACCATATCATATTGCAATATTCAAGTGGACTACGAACATATGTTTTATAAAGCATAATCATGTGTTCAGCTTTTCTTGTTTTGAAGTGCCGTAACAACATTCCCATTTTTGTTTTACATTTTGCCAATAGAATTGCTATTTGATCATTGCATAACATGTTCCTATTCATCATCACACCAAGGTCTTTAACTGCTTCCTTATTTGTGATTGTCTCATTATTAGGTCCCCTATATGCATATAGCTTTCCTTCTCTGTCTCCATAGTTTATTGATTCAAATTTATCAGAGTTAGATACCATCCTATTTACCTCTGCCCAATCATATACTTTGTTAAGGTCTCTTTGTAGCGCGTTCCTATCTTCCTCACAAGTAATTTCTCTACTTAATCTTGTGTCACCAGCGAAACTACTCACTACCGAGTCCTTAACATTACTGTCTATGTCTGCAATCATAATAACAAACAGTAATGCAGCTAACACCGTACCTTGTGGCACACCGGAAATTACCTTAGCTTCATCCAATTTCTCATTATTTGCAATAACTATCTGTTTTCTGTTGTGTAAAAATTCTTTTAACCATCTTCCTACTTTATCCACTATATTATGTTTTCTAATTTTCTTCGCTAATATATTATGGTCTACCTTGTCAAAAGCTTTTGCAAAGTCTAGATAAACCACATCTGTTTCATTTCCACTTTTCATATTTTTGTAAATGTTCTCACGGTGAACTAACAGTTGGGTTTGTGTACTTTTTCCGGGTACGAAACCATGCTGTCCTATGTTAAACAGATTATTTTTTATTAAATGTTTCATAATATTTTTCTTCATTACCCTTTCATACACTTTCATAATATGTGATGTTAGACTCACAGGCCTATAATTACTTGCCTCTAGTCTTGATCCACTTTTGAATGTAGGGGTAATATATGCTAATTTGTGCTCATCATAAATCATGCCTGTATCTACACTTTGTCTTAATAATATTGCAAGTGGCTTTGCGATAGAATGAACTACTTTCTTTAACAAAATAGCAGGAACACCATCAGGCCCTACTGCAGCTCCATTTTTAATTTCATTAATAGCCTGCACAATATCAGCTTCATTAATATCTATGTCAGCTAAATATTCACTATTTTCTTCCCTTACTTCTATATCATTATCTTCATTATCTATTCTAGGGGTGAATTCTCTCTTATATCGTTCTGCCAATATGTTGCAAATTTCCTTTTTTTTCTTTTCATTCGTTAATCTCCCTTCAATTCTTAGAGGGCCTATTTCTATTCTTCTTTTATTCATCTTTTCCGCGTATGAGTATAATAGTATGGGGTTTTGCTTGATATTTACTAGGGTTTTTTCTTCCAAGTCCCGTTTT
>NC_061101.1:44197215-44219671 GCF_015104395.2 Macrobrachium nipponense
TGCCTCCTGATCCTTTGACTGGGCGGGGGTGGGGGGGGGGGGCGGTTTCTTCCAATTTTTTGGAACGGGATGCTCCTCAGTGAATTCTGACCTCTAAATCTGGCTTTGGAAAATTTAGGGGGGATCAAGAGACCTCGTCTAGTGGCAAAAGTGACCTATCTCTAGACCTAATTTTATATGGTGAAATAATTATATAGAACTTAAATTTTTCACAAAACTACCTTTAATTTGCTCAGACTAGGATATATCATTATGGCCAGCATTAACAGTTCAATATAGCTCATCTCTAGACCTGTGTTGTCAAGGACCCAAATTATTATACCTTATTTGGGATAAGGGTCTGGGCCATCTCTATACTTCTACCCTTCCAGAAGGGGACCCATCTATAGACCAAAATTGCCAAAATAAGCCAATCCTGTTGAGCAACCCTGTATACCCGGTCATAGTACCCCCCCACCCACCGAGCCTTTCAGCCTATGCCACAATCATAAGGCCAGTCTAATTTTTTTTCAGCTAACTGTTCATTGGTTTGGTCACACATGTAAATTTAAAGCTATGGGTGGCCTTATGGGTCATTAAGCCTATACTTTGAAGTAACAACTCTCAAAATATATTGCACAATGATTTATTTTCATGATATTTGTTCTTACATTGAATGTATATATAACATTTATTGTACATCTGTGCATTTATTTATAAATATTCCCAGAAGTTTAAACAAGTTTTTTTTTTTTTATTGCTGTTTCCAACAGTTTAATGCTACATTGTAATGATAATCTATATGCATTGATATGAAATTAGCAGGCTATATCAAAACATCAATAAAAACTCATTATGTGCCTTGCTTGGCCATTTAGTTCTTATTACAAGGACCAGACTAACACTTTAATATTACATACCGGTAGCTATAATGCAGTGAAAGTAATCTAGAAACATCAAATTAGTGTCCAACATACACGATTTACCCTATTGACCTAATGGCCCTTAAACAATATTGTTTTAAACATTTTTTTCGTAGGCTGTCTTATCACAGCATTTCAAATTATTGTTTACAGCAATAGTTATGGGTAAATATTAACATTTGTGTACAACTAGCCCCCTTCCCCCTACCTGCTAAAACAAAGTCATTGTAAGTTAACTTTCAAACAATAACGAACAACTTTATTTTATTAGATCCTTGTAGGGAATTATGTAAGCTTTGTAACGAGCCATCAGACAAGATAATCCGTGCAATATTAAGCGAATAGTGGCGAAAAAACGTCATATACTGCTGCCTGCTGCATTGTTTGAATTACCGCGCCAAGATGGCGGGCCTGATGACGTGCGCCAGCCTATTCAGCTAGCGGCCGATGCGGCATCTAGGCTTTTATATCTGTGGGACAGACCTTTGAATGTCTTTGAGACAAATCCTGGCACTATAATAATAAGATTATAGGAGCTTTTCATTTCTAGGTACTTTAATCTCCTTTCTATTTCAGCCTGCTATCTCTCTCTCTCTCTCTCTCTGTCTGTTTGTCTCTCTCTTCTAAATCTTACAGCTGTCCGACCGAGAGCTTTTTTATGGGATGACATAGACCCTCCATTCACCTTTTCCTCTAGAAAATACTTATTTATTTTGTATACGATTGCCTTTTCTCGGCTGTGAAGCTGATGTCTATCCATGGCTGTGAGATAACTAGGTATGAGCTGAAAGTCGGTGTCAAAGTCGCTCTACAATTCAGTCAGGCTAAAACTTTGTTGCCATATCGTATTCAAGCAATATTCAGTTTTTGTTTCCTATCAATTATTTTGTTAGAGAGAGAGAATGTCTGAATAAGATTATTTTCTCACTCGTCAAACTCACTCTGTTATGCTTTATTTCATATTTCCTTGCTGACCAATTTATTCTATACCTACGATATTAAGAAATCAAGATATTTGGCATACGTATACCATGATCACCGAAAGTGCCCCCCGGAGATAGGTTTAAGCGACTTATCCGTGGATTTACACGCACGCGGAGCTGTTTGAAAAATTGGCACAGCACCAAATCGAGATGCCATGTTGATAGAAAATCTGCTTCCGTTTCTTGTTATTGCGTAAAAAATACTTCATCAATCGTGAACCTATGTAATTGATTTTGAATTCTGCGCAACAGAAAAGATGTTATTTGATATCTGTAATGGGAGAAATGGAATCTCTCTATTGCTGTTATAAATTTGGCAGATATGCGAAGATTAAGCTCCAGAGAGGTCTGGACACTATTTTTTATAGCCATCAGGAGGGACTTAACAACAATTTTCCCAGATTTACACACCGAGAGAGGGTATTATTATTATTATTATTATTATTATTATTATTATTATTATTATTATTAATGAGTAATAGGAAACAAAAACACACACTTACACAGTAAACTATATTACTATGTAAAATAAACAAGCAAAGACTTTTGAACACCAGCAAGGTATTCCTCATCGGTGCTAACATTAATATGCAAAGCGAGAAGGTAGTTTTCTTCTGAAGAGTTTTGAAAATGGGGGCAGGGCGAGAAGATAACAGCCCATCACAGAAGTGCTGGTTCGGGTGTTGCTAGACTATTTCAAATTCAACAGGCAGTTGCACCAGCCTCCTTCATCTTCGAACTTGCGACGTTGCACCTGCCTGCATTGCATAGGTGCCATAGTCAGAAACATCCACAGGGACGTCGGCTTTCTGGAAAGAGAGAGAGAGAGGGAGGGGGTAAAGGAAGAAGAGCACCAGAGTTCACATGGTTAACGTCGCTTTTGAAATGAAAGTGTTTTATGCAGTGTTTGGCAATAAACCAGCTGATAAAAGGGTCCTCATCTGTAAATGTCTTGTTATCTTCTAAAGATATTCCCATGATTATAGCAGCACCTTCAACTAATCTTCTCACGTGAGAATCGTCACTTTTAAAAACAGTTCACGCACTATCCCAATGAATTCTGTGGTCTAAATTAAAACTATGAGCCACCAAAGCGCTGCCCTGTGCACAAAGATCACAGGCCCTTCTGTGTTCCCTTAATCTACATCCAGTCCCTAGTACTCTCCCCGTAGTAACAGCCAGTACAATTATGGCAGGGAAATTGTATATCCCGTGCTTCTCTTGGTGCTATTATTGTTCTTGGTAAGGGCTTTTGCCAACGTTTGTATATAGATATAAAAAATTTTTATGTCCTTTTGGTACTGATTCATATAATCACATACTTTTGAACCTTCTTCGTCAAAGGGCAATGATACATGTTTCTTGCAGTTATTTATTTCTTTATTAGCACGACCTATCAAAAACTTCCTTTCAGCCCGGCTGATGGCATCAGTAATGCAATGCTTCGGTTACTTCATGGACCTAAAGGTGTTTGTCTACGAAGTGGGAAAGTTCTTCGTCTAGAAATGCGGGGTCGCATAGACAAAGTGCCCTTAAAACAGTGCTAATAATAACATTCTGTTTTACTTGGTGTGAGTTGTGGGAAAAATATAAAGAATATAAATTTCAGAATTAGTAGCTTTTATAAAAATTGAAAATTTGAAAGAGTTACTGTTAACATTCCTGTGAATTAGAACGTCTAAAAAAAATTCTTGCCATCAACCTCTTTTTCAACTGCAAATCTTGTAGAATCAATAACGTTGTTGGCAGTATTCAGTAAGAGGTCTAAAGCTACATCGTCTACATATCTCACCCACAGAGCAGGTTTACAGTTTGGGTTACATCTCTTTAACATTTCAACATCTAAGAACTACATGCACAGGTTGGCTAAAACTCTTGGCAGTGGTGAACCCATAAAAACATCAGCTTTTTGCTGGAAATATCCATTATTAAAAGTTAAAATAGGAGGTGCCATCAATACAGATTCTAACCAAGTCGAGAAACTGGTCGCATGGAACAGGAAAGCCAATAGTCCCTTCTTCATGTCCTTTTTTTCAATTTTCCAAAACAAATTCAAGAGGAGCATTCGTAAATACGGAGGTAACATCGAGGCTAATCATCCTACCATCAGCACGGTTAAACCTCTTTAGTCTATCAATGAAATGAAATGGGAGAAGTGTATTAGGTGAGCATCAGAGATGGTACCGAGTATATATATATATATATATATTATATATATATATATATATATATATATATATATATATATATATATATATATATATATATATATATATATATATAGTTGCTTCTTAGGCAAATACTCGGTACCATCTCTAATATATATATATATATATATATATATATATATATATTATATATATATAGTATATATATATATATATATATATATATATATATATATATATATATATATATATATATATATATATATATATAGTATATATATATATATATATATATATATATATATATATATATATATATATATATATATATATATAATATATATATATATACACATCTATATATACAGGTGACTCACATGTCTTTTTGTTTTTTCAATAGTGGTCCTCAGACTAATCAACTTGGACAGACCTGAACTATGGATTCCCAATAGCTTTTTGATAGAACCTCGAAGTTATTTTCATTTAACTTTTGTCTGAGAATAACGCCTTTCAGAATGCATAAGACCAAGGTTAAGAAGTTCTAATTGCTAATGATTTAAAGGAAAATCTCAGAGATTGAGAACCTTAACCACAAGTAACTCCCATTTTGAAACACTACAAAGACCGAGCAACTTTATTTTTTACCATGTGATTACCGCTAAGCCTAGCAACCTCCTTGCTCTCACTCTGGCACCCTCAAAACAGTCTGACTGAAGAACTTCTTAGACAAGCTTCTCAAGGCTTCACGAAGAGATAGGAACTCCGTTCCCAATTCCCGGGAGGCTTCTTGTATGCAATCCTCAAGATACAGTCTGGCAAACTTGGGGAATTCCTCTTCCCCAAAAAATGAAAGACAAGTACTGCCAAAAGATTCAGGAGTAACAAGTTCTTCCAAACAATTTCCCAAAAACTTGAATTCGTTCTTGGTTTCAACAGCACTCCTCCACCTTTCAACCGGTCTTCGGTAAGCAGTCATATCCTCTCTTGTTCTGAATAAAAGATCCATTTATCTATGCATAAGTATGATCCTAAACGTGCATAATTGCTAAAAAAAATCCTGAGTCTTTGGGCAGAATTTTTATTACACTTTTTTTTTTTGTCTATCACAGTCATCCTATTTGACTGGTGGTTTTTATAGTGCAGGATTCTGGGTTGCACCCTGCCTCCTTAGGAGTCCATCACTTTTCTCACAATGTGTGCTGTTTCTAGAAGCACACTCTGCTGCATGATTCCCGGAACTACTTCAGCATCTAGTTTTTCCAGGTTCCTTTTCAGGGAACCTGGGATCATGCCTAGTGTTCATATGACTATGGGTACAATTTCCACTGGCATATTCCATATCCTTCTTTTTCCTATTTTCAGGTCTTGATACTTATCCATTTTTTCCCTCTCTTTCTCTTCAACTCTGGTGTCCCATGGTAATGCAACATCAATGACTGATACTTTCTTCTTGATTTTGTCAATCAACATCATGTCTGGTTTACTGGCACTTATCACCCTGTCTATTCTGATACCATAGTCCCAAAGGATCTTTGCTTGATTGTTTTCTATCACTCCCTCAGGTTGGTGTTTGTACCACTTATTACTGCAAGGTAGCTGGTGGAGGGCTTTTGCTAATGAATCATGTCTCTCTTTGTACTGGCTCTGTGCAAGTGCCAGACATTCGCTTGCAATGTTGTTTATGGTTTCGTTTTTCATATTACACTTCCTGCATATGGGTGAGATGTTATTCCCAGCTATCATTCTTTGGACATATCTATTTCCTAGTGCTTGGTCTTGTGCTGCATTTAGCATTCCTTCTGTTTCCTTCTTGAGTTCTCCCTTCTGTAGCCATTGCCATTTTTTCATCACTGGCCTGTTCTTTAGTCTGTCTCATGTTCTGTCCGTGCACTGGTTTGTTGTGCCATTCCTCTACTCTGTTTGTCATTCTCTTGTGTCTGTATATCTCTGGGTTTTCATCTACTTTTATTAGTCCTTCTTCCCACGCACTCCTTAGGCAATCATCTTCATTGATTTTTAGATATTGCCCCAGTGTTCTGCTCTCGATGTCTGTGCTTGCTCTTGGTGTAGTGCTTTTTGTATTGTCATGTGTTTTCTAGTTTTCTGGTCTATGCTGTGAAGTTCAGTCTTCGTCCACTCCACTACTCCTGCGCTGTATCTGATACTGGTACTGTCCATGTGTTTATGACTTAAGTATTACCTAAAGTCTCTGCATATATTCTTTTCTGATCATGTCCTTCATCTCTTGGTCTCTTGGTGTTTTATATCCTCTCCTTCTATTATTCCCAGGTATTTGTATCCTGTCTCATCTATTTTGACCAATGAACATTTTTCTTTTCCAAACTCCATCCTGATGTCCCTAGATACAATTCTTACAGTTTGGATTAGGGTATCTATTTCCTTGTTGCTTTTACCATACAGATTGATGCCATCCATGAACTTTCAAATGGTAAATTCTGTTGTCTCCATCCTCTGTAGTACTTTTGTCATTGGAATCGTGGCTACTACGAGGAGTAATAAGGATGGGCAGTGAGTCGCTTAGAAAGATCCCTCTCATGATGTTAACCTCTGCTAGTCTTATTCCAGAGCTTAAAAGTACAGGCATTCCCCGGTTTACGACGTACCGAGGTTACGACGCTTTTCAATTATATTCTTCGGATATTATTTTTAGGTTTATGACACATTTTCCAGGGTTATGCCGCTTACAACACCAATCTGACTGAAGAAATGACTCCAAAAATGCAAAATAATCAATATTTGAAGGGTTTTTTGGATGAAAAATGCAATTAAAATGCAGTTAACATAGTTTTTAATACACCAAAGCATCATTAAAAGTAAGGTTTTCTTAGGAAATTTTTACGATTTCCCAGCTTATGACGATTTTCAGCTTACGACGCGTCTCAGGAACGGAACCCCCATTGTAAGTTGGGGACTGCCTGTACTGTATTCCAGTTGTGCACTGAATTTTTGAGAAAGCTGATCGTGTTTTCATCTGCCCCATATATTTTCAGGCATTCTATTAGCCACATGCATTGCAACATTTCAAAGGCTTTCTTGTAGTCAATCCATGTCATGCTTAGGTTGGTTTTCCTTCTCTTACTATTCTGCATTACCATTTTGTCTATCAGGAGCTGGTCTTTTGTGCCCCTACACTTCCTTCTGCAGTCTTTCTGTTGGTTGGGGATGATGTTTGTATCTTCTAAGGAGTTGTATAGCCTTTCCACAATGATACCTGTTAGTAATTTCCACATTACTGGTAAGCAGGTAATAGGCCTGTTGTTATTGGCTATATTTCCTTTGTTCTTATCTTTTTGTACTCAGGATGTTCTCCATGTGGTCCTCCATTTGGACACATGGTGGTTTGTGGTATAATGCTGGAGTTGTTCTACTATACGTGGGTGTAGGGCATTGAAGTTTTTGAGCATGTATCTGTGGACTTCATCAGGACCTGGGGCTTTTCAGCTGGGTATTTTCTTTAATTGTTATCGGATTATACCTGTCATGATATTGGCAAATATTTATTTTATTCTCCCCAGTTCTTCTGCCTTGACTTCCTGGAGCCATGTTGCATGTTTGTTGTGTGATACCAGATTGCTCCATATGTTTTCCCAGAGTCTCTTACTCGGTTCAGCTTCAGGAATTTCTTGGTGGTTGTCTTTCCCCTCTTAGTTGGCTGTATAGTCTTCTCTGATTGGTTCCAAAGAGTTTGTTTTGTTGGTGTCCTTTATCCCTGTTCATATGTACCGCTGGATCTTATGTGCTTTGGCTTTAAGCCTCCATTTTATATTCCAATTGTGTTATTTAGTCGCTTCTCCTGTACTTTATATTTCTCGTTCAGTTCCTCCCTTGTTTTCTTGCTCCTTAGCCTCTTTTCTACCATTTTCAGTTTACTCAAGTCAGACCTCATCTCCATGATTTGTTTTTCCTGGCGCCTTTCCCAGGGCTGTTTAGGTTTCTGTTGGGTTGGTTGTGATGGTGGTGTTAATGTTTGTAACCCCATAAGTTCTGCTACAAGTCTTGCTCCTGCATATGCCAGGTTATTTGTTTCTGTGATATTGGTGGTGTATACTTGTCTCATTATTTCATTAGCTTCACTTGTTTTTTCCCTTAGTTTCTTTGTGTTGTAGACATTATGGTGAAATTAAGGACCTGAAAAAGAAGCAATAATAAGTAAATTGGTCTTTGATTCACTGAAATGAACCAACATCCACTGCCCCATTAATATACTATCAGGTCAACTTTTATAGCCTCTCAAAAGAATAAGCAAGACAGGAAATGCTTTCCACGACGGCTGAGAAAGAAGGAGTAAAGATTGTGCTGGGTAGCAACAGTCAGAAACTATATATTAAACACTTGTGAGGTCGGAAAGAAACAGAACTGAGTACTAACTGATTTTTTACCTGGGCACGAGGTATACATGGCAGCGTGCAGACGGAAATGGAGTGCCCGACCCCATCTCTCGCTACCCACATGCGGACATAGGAGAATTTGTATTTCTTGGCAGTTAATCAAATAACAATAGCAAAAGACATAATGGACACACATTGATGAATTATATATTGGCAAAAAGGCCAGGAAATTCTACATACAAATATACACATGTGGTTCTTGCTGCTTTGCTATGATGAGATATGTAATCATGATTAATGGGTAAAGGTCTTTACAAGTTCTTCCCCCTAAAGACAATTGTTAATAATCAATAATGAATAATTAATAATGGTTAATAATCAATAATGAATAATCAATAATGAATAATTGCAAGATTTGTACAATCGTCCTCATCGAAATCCGACAGCATCAGGAGACCTTGTAGTTCGTCCCAGGCATCCTTGGACGCGTTGAGCTCTCTCTGGGATGGGCATGGAGTATATCTCAATGAGATTTTTGTGGAGGTCTTCGTATTTGACTTTTTCCATCTGTGAATCTATCCAGGGGGTGATTTTGTTGAACACCTCCTTCAGCAGCATCATCATGATTGTGACTGCTTTGGTTTCTTCGTCCGTGACTCTGGCTACACGGAAGTGGCATGGCCTTGGCCTCAGCCAGGAACCATAACGTGGTAATTTTTGCAAGCGCAGACATGCGGCAGATTTATCGCCTGAGTAATCGCAGTTTTCGAAGGCGAGATTCAGATGCTGAGGATCAGTGCGTCCTTGGATCAACTCTCTACTTCAGTGTCTGACATTTCAACTCTCACACACCAAAACACGAATTAAGCACCATATTTAGTCCGTTGATAGTGTTTGGAGTTCATTAGAAGTCAAAACTATATGCGTGCGGTTCTGTTAATGACTTTCTGAATACGGTTGACATGAATCGTAAATGTCCAGGCCAAACTGTTCGAACATGCCAGAACGCACCTCAGGAGGTACGCCGTGATTTGTCCATTAGCGGCATGGGTTTTTTTCCGAGGAAGGAGCTGTCAGAAGCCTAGACTTTGTCGTCGTATGGTTCCATTAAAGGATTCTGAAGGTAAGAGTGGTCATAGTGAGACCATTAATGGCGAAGCCAAAATGGCTGTTTACCGTCACTCCTCGGGTCACCAGTTGTGAGGTCGGAAAGTGACAGAACTGAGTACTAACTGATTTAATATGTTGTTGTTTGAGATTAAGCTGGCCTTGTACCAGCACGGGCTCTTGCTCCTAGAGCAGCCCGTAGCAGAGATTTATTACCTGGGCACGAGGTATAGATAGCAGCGTGCGGACGGAAACGGAGTGCCAGACCCCGTCTCTCGTTACGTACACACGGACAGAAGAGAATTTCTTTCTTGGCAGTTAATCAAATAACAATAGCAAAAGACATAATGGACATACATTGATGAATTATGTATCGGAGAAAAGGCCAGGAAATTCTACATACAAATTTATACATGTGCTGCTTTGCTAGATGAGATACATAATCGTGATTAATGGGTAAAGAATGTCTTTACGCACTTACCAAAGTCTCCGGGGGAGGTCAAGAAGATGGGTAAGGTAGGTTAGAAGAAGAAAGTCATTATGATAGGATAGAGGAAGAAAGCAATTCAAAAAAGAGGTAGGAGTCACTGGAGCAGTGACTCATAAAAGAGTTAAGTTTGTCAACTAATGGCATTTCATGGGTAGGCAATATTACTTGATTATTTGTTCAACTTCATGCCATCAGAGGATTACACAACCTATGATTCTTTACAGCCCATTAATTGAACCGGGGTCTGGGTGTCTTCTGTATAGTAAGTGGTGACTTCGGCCTTTGAATGAACATGGAAAAATACTTGTACTGTTGGTTTCTAAAGAATGAAAGAATGGCAAAAAAATAAATGTAAACAAAGATGAAAACCTGTGTAAACAAATATAGATGAACAAACAGAAAACCATAGAAGTGGGTGCATAAAGTTTTGTGAAAGTACTCAGGATGTGTGTGTTATGCAGAGGTCATGGGGGGGGGGGGGGGGGGGGGCTGGGGGGCAACTCCCAAGCCTTAAGTTGGCCCCCTCACCCCCTAAACCCCAAGAAATAAGAGGATTTTTTTTAAAATGTGCAATCATAAAAATATGAAATTTCTCGGAAATATTACGTTTATTGGTCCTTGTCTACTACCTACCAGTGATGATGAGATAAACAAACAGTAGTGGGAGTCTACAATTTTTGCTGAAATAGCTTGCTCACGTGACATCAAAAAACATATAGAAAAGCTCAAAATGAAAAAAATTAAAATTTAAAAAGTTGATTAGGATCGCTTTGCTCGCCAAACTGTCCTTACCTCAGTCCCCCCCCCCCCCCCAACAAAAATCTGAAATGACGCCCCTGGTGTTATGTACCTCGAAAGATAAGAAAAAAAGATCTGCCAAAGAATAAGGTAATTTAATGTGATGTGCCGTCATAATGCTTCGCTGGCATGCTGAGTCAGCTTTCTATTTATAACACTACTGGCCACTTTTTTCCTTGTAATCTGTTGGATAACATTCACAGGCCATCACTGCACGGTTAGTCTCGATTTGTGTTCTTTGTTTACGTGGGCTGACGTTATAACACTCGCTCTTTACACAGCTCCAGTGACTACTGATTATTTCCTCTGGTCACAAACGCAGACAAAGGTATACATTTTCAAAGCTTCTGTGACCTCCATTATACTGAAGTAGACAAACAAATATCAATGCTACTCTGAACGATCTATGTAGACAAACGAATATACAATAATACCAGATATACAGAATATAATTTTTGAAACCCACAAGGCACAAGTGGAATTATGCAGAGGCTGAAATGAATTGAAAATGATCTCTTTTGTCATGGTGATTCATAGATTGCGTCCCAGGCACCCAGAGCCTTAACAGAATACAGAAAAGCCACCTACCAAAAGTCACGTATCAAGCAAGAGCGTCAGAATACAGACAGCAGTAACACCATTTTATGAAAGAGTTCAAATGGGGCTGTGGTGATCCTGGTCTCACATTTATACAGAAACACTGAGACAGCGGAGACAAAAGGGTCTCTCAGCACTTCTCTGTACATCTCTCAACAAACGACATTACGTGCCGATTTCCACGCTATTCCCAAGAAATGTGATGAAAACGAACTCTTCCCAGAAAAGTACCAGAAACGTAGCAACTGAAATTTTCTACTGAAGCATTTAAAAGGACAGGTACGTTTAATTTCAATCATAGCTAAGCGTAGATAAGTTCGCGTTGGTCGAAGCCCAGTTTCAAAACACCATTTTATAAGGTCAGGCAACAAAGTTAAGAAGGATAATGAAACATGAGGTACACAAATATAAATATAATTAATAATACAGAGCTTGCATAATGCATTATAACAGCCAAACAGGTTTTTTTTAATTGGAACAAAATTGAATATCCAAAATATTATCCTAATTCGTCATAAATTTGATAACATGATCAGGACTCCAAGAACAGCGCGAAGCTATTTCATTCTCTAGAAATTTGTTGCAAATGGACTCTGTGCTTTCTTTCCTACGATTTCGTTTACATCTTGAACGACACCGACAAAAACAACTGCAACATCAACACGAATTTCACAATGTTTATATTTGAATAAGAAGACTGGTGAATTTACTTTTGCTGCAAGCAATTCTTAATAACTTTATAAATCCCAAGGGTATTATAAACAAAATGTTGGACATGTGATAAGTTTGCATATATTTCTTATGTACACTCAAAATATTAAAAGGTTTGCATATATTTCTTATGTTCGCTCAAAGTACTAAAAGTTTTGCATATAATTCTCAAGTGTCTCAGTGGCGTGGTCAGTATGGTGTTGGCGTACCAACTCAGTGGCCGAAAGTTCGATTTTCGAACATTCCATTGATGTGTGAGAGATGTGTATCTCAGGTGATAGAAGTTCACTCTCGACGTGGTTCGGGTGTCACGTAAAGCCGTTGGTCCCGTTGCTGAATAACCACTGGTTCCATGCAACGTAAAAACATCATACAAGCAAGCAAGCAAGCATATATTTCTTATGTACACTCAAAATATTAAAAGAAGATAGTTTCGTGAAAAGTTGGATTCGTGACTTTATGCTATTGGACAGCCATAGATTAAACAAAATGTTGTGTTTTGTGAGGTTACGGACTTCAAGATCATCTACCCACTGTATGCCCTTGCTAAACATAAACTATACAAAGTGCTATATACAATGAATACAAGAAATGTGTAACAGACCACACTGCTAAGTATAAACTACAGCTAAGTCCATACGCTTTACTGCTTGATGATAGAATGGGTACCTACCTTCGCAACTAAAATGGTATGCATGGCTCCTCGTGTTAACCTATTCAGGTATGATGATCAAAGTAAGTCTGTTGAAAGGACTCATGCAAAATAACAAATAACCGTAGAGGTACTTTAAGAAGCAGATGAAGGAGAGTTTCACTCAGCTTGTACAACCAAGGAAAGATATTGTAACCGACCTCCAATACAACTTCGAAAGATATCAACTTTGAACAAAGGTATAAGACAGTCAGGTACATAGCAGACGTAACAAGACACATGGCTTCACCACACATTTAAGTTTTGCATACTATCTCTCCATCAAAACACTTCTTTATAGCTAAAATGAAGTACAATATACAAATATACAATATACAAGGTACTACACTGTATGAAGAAAATATAAGAATCGAAAATCATAGTCACACACACATATTCATGTCAAGAATGCAGCATAACATTCACATAATATGAAATACACGGCTAGCTATGTGACTACATTATAACCAGTTTTTTTTCATTTTCAGGCGTGTTTCAAACACTTACCAAAAGGATATTTTAGAAATTAACGCACGCAGAAAATTCCTCGCGTCTAAACATTCCAGTCAACAACAACAACAGCAACAAAAAAAAAAAAAAAAAAAAACAAGAGCGAGAGGGAGGTAAGGTTGGTACCTTATAGGCCTGCATTTGGTGAGTATTCTGTATGGAAAGTGAACCAGTATATCAAATCTGGAAGCCAAATCCTCTGTCTGTTTTAAGTTGTGGTGGTGATGGTTGCATGTGGAATTCATCAAGGCACTGCTTTTGTTAGCTTGAACTTCTATAATGCCCTAATTTAATCGCATCACTCCGTAGGCTCATCTGGTATGACGTTGTCTCCCACTGCCACTCCAGGCTTTGAGTCAGCTGTAATCTTGTAGTATTTGTGATTTCTATGTTCAGTTACGAAAAGAATTAAACCTACATATTTACCTTACGGCTCTTGCAACTTCACCGCAATGCAGTGAACTCTCTTTTAGCGCCTTCATTTATAACCCAATGATCTGTGAGCTAGAGAAGGTAGAATGTTTTATCGATAATCTTTGATACCATTATAGGTTGAAATGCCCTTAATTTAGTAGAAAACAGGAAAAAATGTAAAACAATATAGCCCATGTAAGTCGAAAAATGTGCCACCGGCTATATTTTCAAAATCTATCACTATGACCTCAGAAATGAATTGGAGATTCAAGACAAATCTGTCAGGATTGAAACACAGTCACTATTACTACTTTTTTTTATACACACATAACCCATAGGATGAAAGGGAATGTGACTAATATATCTACTTGACATATATTTACCATAAGTATGTATTTGTTCCTACAGAATAGAAAAATGCAATCTTTATATGGGATTTAGCTTGTAAACACGAGCTGGAACAACCATTCAAACTTACTGACAAGGTAATTAAACTATGGATAGGTGGGAAAACCCCATCCAACTATTGGTCTGCAATCCACTTTGCTTTCAATTGCTGTCGAGTAAAGACATCTTCCAGTACTCTCTGAAAGACTATTGCCATTGAAACTTTTTATGACTAAACATGAGTTTTCCTTTTCCCTACTTTGGTTTTTTACTGTGCTTTTATGACAATAACCCATTGGTCAAATAAGATTTGTTACAATTAACTAAGATTGTTTCTTGTTTGCCGACATGAATACTTGTTCTCATCAGATACATACCAGCTTCAGGTAGTTGTACAATAGCTGTATCATTCTCCATTATACTTAATAATATATTTACCTTTCAGGTAGATTTAGCCACTTTGATTGTGTGGTTTACCTTATTTGAGATGAGTCTGCTATTAAAGCCTTATTCCTCTGATCTCTGTGCCTTAGTCTTTGTGATTCTCAACAACTCTGCGGATGAAGCGAGTTTTGACAGTGGTGAATGAAAGGAAGGATTGAGGTATTTTCATTCCCATCTTCATCTTCTGCATCGTTCTTCCTGAACCTCACCTCCACGCTATCTATGACTGCAAGTTTAGGGTGGAGGGAGTCTGCTTAATGTTAGGAGGCTAAGTAAGCTTCTTCCTGTATGCCTTTCTCTTCTGGGTACGGAGGGGAATCTGGATCACTGACACTGACAGATTTTCTGGGCAGGCCTGTGCACTGAGTACCATTCACTTAAACGCGAGGTTCTCTTCATCTCATCCCTCTGTAAGCTTTCGAGTCAAGTTCTCTTTCCTCTCACCAAGAGAAAGGAGTGCACCAGTCCTTTATGGGGATCATTTGCTCCACATTTTCCTAGTTTACAGACCAGGTGTATGGGCAGCAAAAAGTTTAGAGTGTTTTTCTGCTTTCTGTGGTCACATGATTGTAGTAACAGGAAATCATTTCAGCCCTCCTCATCACAATCCTTCAGATTGCATAGAGAGTGGTTTCCATGGCTCACTTGCACAGACCATTTACTTTTGTCACCCAACCTACAGGTTGGGTTAGGTTTGCCAACTGTCCATGAGTGTTCTCCTTATCTTCCCTGGGTCGGGCAACTGGAGTGATAGGGAAAAACTTCACCACTTCTTCAGAGATCTTTCAGAATTGCATGGAGAAGGGTTTGCTAGCCCGTTTTGGATTGGGTTTTCAGGGAGTGAGGAGCTAGTGTCTTCTGTCCTCCCATAGTCAATTGATATCTCTGGCCCTTCAGAACTATTAAGGAGGGGCTAGCACAAAGTGGTTGAATTGCTCAGGCACTATTGATGGGCCTGATCAGGTTGTTTGATAGTGGAGGGAATTGTGGATCTTTCCATTGCCTTCTTACCTTCTTTCAATACTTTCGAGTGGAGTAAGAAGAAGGCTACTATATTTTGGCTCTCCCCACAGGAGGCCTTGATAGGCTCCTTGTATTTGGTCATATTCTGGGGAAGAGAAATGACAGGGCTCATGCTACCAGTACTGTGAGTGCCACTAAACCCATGACTTTATGCACAGGTGTCACCATTATCCAGGTTCCTCCAGTAGACAGTGCTGGCTGGTTCAATTAAGTCTCTTAGATTGCTGGTCTGGGACCCCTTTCTATCACTTGTGCTCATTCTACCCCCTCCCTTGTTTCCATGGGAACGAGTCTGGGGTCCAGGGAAGTGAGGCTACATGCATTCCCATCTTCCAGACCTAGTAAGTGTTATTTCCCCTGTCCTTCCTTTCTTTCCCATAGAGGTTTTGTCTTCTAGGAAGGTTTTGGCATGATCAGGGATAGCCCTCGCCCTCAATTTCGTGAGGTAGTACATTCTCCATTACCCACATATTATTTCTCAGCATGTGTTGACAACCACTCATGGCCTTGCTCACCTGGTGGAGGCCCTTCCTCTGCTAAAAGAGTGAATGCCGGGGACTGTTCACCCTTTCTACTCTGCTTCTACAGAGGTTTCCAAGATGCAAGGCTTGGATAAGAAGTCCAGACAATTTTTCTAAAGTAATTGTTCGAAAGCAATTGTTTGACAATTGTTCGAAAAATAATTGTCTGAATCAACAATTGTTTGAACTAACAACTTGTTCCAACTAGCTTATATAATCATTTTTTACTACAAGAATGAAAAAAAAAAAATCGGTGGATATTTATAAAAAATAGAAAAATAAAATGGACACAAATTCATTTTCCAGATGACAGTGTCTCAAAAAGTAAAACAAGATTAAATAAAAGTGTTGATTTGTTGATTTTCTTAAAAACAATACATCTGCTAGTTTACCAGCTAAAACGATATAAAACGGCACACAAATAATCAATGACATTCTGAAACTTGAAGAATTTATCAGTAAACGACTTCTTTGTCCCTATGTTGCAGTCAATGCCACCTAATAACTTTTCTATATTAATTTCACTCAGCACCTGTTCTCATCTCAGTGCTGATAAAAATTTCCAGATAGCTGAATGATAGCCAGACTTGTTGCAGAAATGCTCGGTACCATTCTTCAATAACGTTTATCTTAAGCTAATCTTGTACCCTTCCAAAGAGGGACCACATCCCAATCCACGTATCTTCATTATACTTGACTATGGGTAAATTTTCAACTGGTTATATATGTTCATCCATTAGTGTACTGAATGTTTCAAAGACTCTATCTGCAGGAACGAACACAAGGGCTAACAGCATGCAAATGTTTAATGAAAACTCAACATCAGTATGTTAAGTTTGTTCTAGCCCGAATTCACACACTTTTCTATATAAACACTGACATAGATGAAAATAAACACCTGTAATTATTACTAAATGGCAATTCTTCCTTAATTGCACTAACTATTGTGGGCTCAGAATTTGTGTTTACAAAATCAACATTTAAAGTTGGTGCTATTGTTTTAACAATTCTAAGAAATTTGGTATATGTATCTACTTTCTTATTTGGTAATTACGCAAAAACCAAAGGTATGACTTAGCCGGTTTTCATGCCATGAATGGTGTAAAGCTGTTCGAAAATAACTGGCAAAGTTTTCAAGATAAAATCCATAAATGATGTTTGCATGAAGCAAGAATGCTTAGATTTTTCTGGGTTGAAAATATCAGCATTATGTCTTCTACTTCTCCAGAATAGAATAGCTAAACAGGTTCGCCCTTGTTTGTTTTTATAAGTTCTTCAGAAAATATTAATTCGCTCCAATGATTAACCATAGCTCTTCCACACTGGTCTTCCTGCCTCACTCGATGGGCTGATCGCTTTATGCTGCTGGTTTGCAGTAAAGCGTCTGCAACACAACCACTCACTTCAAAAGATGCATTAGAAATAATAAAATAAGGTGACTCTCGTGTTGATTTTGCGTCTGTCTTCACTTTATTTGAAAACTTGCATACTTCAAGATTTGTCGGATTTCCAGCGTGATTATGCACACCGGAAGTAGAAGTGATAGAACCATCGACTGCTATAGCGCACCCATTGCACTTCTCAGCAAAATGTGTATATGCGTTTCCAGTAGACCTTTGATCTTGCTTTCCTTAAAAAAGAGGAATCCGTCCATTAATAGCATGTCCCTACCTTCCTCGCTTTGAATAAATTCAGCCATTTCTTTGCAAAGTTGCATCCTTTAAAATAAAAAATAAAAAAATTCTTAGTGTTTTTCAAGAGTACAGCTATCAAATTACATGATGAATTGTCCATAGATCGTTGGTTTGAAATTTTACAATTACTAAATCGAACAAGTGGTTTTCAAACAATTATTACTGAAAACAACTTTTTTCGAACAATTTTTTTAAAGAACAATCCGTAAATCGTTGGATACGCATCATGCTAGGATAAGAAGCATTTATGCTTTCTTCTAAGCCTTTCACAAGGAAGTATGTACCTGTATCAGTCTTAAAACTGAACTGGTTGTATACCCGAGTGTGGAACGATCTCTTGGGAGTTTTTTTGATAAGCCTCCACTCATACAGGAGGGACTTCTTGTGTTTTCGCCACCTGGAAGAAACACAAGTGTCATGTACACAAGGATTAGGATACCGAGGTTCAGGGATTTTTCTAGAAAACATCAAGCTGGATGGCCTTAGGAAAGCACATAGGCATTATCTGTAGGTTTTTTTCCTTGCCATCAAGAAAGCCTAGGATCTCACTCAGTTGCCTTGGTCATTACTTACTAGTAGCATTTTAGGCCATACAATTTCACCTGTATCTGTACTGTGAAGTCATTTAGGGTCAACCCAGCCTAGTATTTTTCCTCCTGTGCCCCTGACTTGTTAAAATGAAATCTTTTTCTCTTGGCCAAGCCAAACTGACACCATATGCACTCTCTCTCTCTCTCTCTCTCATGAAGCTAATGGCTGAAGAGTTGTCTGCCATGCATGTATTAAGCAGTTTTTGTGTGGGTTCTTTGATCCTTCACTGTAAAAATGTGGCACTTTCTATGGGGAAGAGATTTATCGTCTGTGGGTAGTCTAGTTCACCTACCTGATCATCAAATGTTTGGGGAGACAGGATACAGTGTTGTCTTGAGTCCCTGAATAACAGCACCTGTCTTTGCCAGGCAGTCTTATAGGGTCCTGGGCCTATATGGCATTGCAGTTGAACACTGGTGCTGGATTGGACCTCTTTTATTTGGGACAGCGGAGGGTCAAACTTTGGAAAGGAAAGAAGAGAAAGGAGAATGTGAAGGCATCATCTTTTCTTTCAGCTTCTATTTGTAAGAAAATGCCTATCAGGTCATTTTCTTCATGACTGATATTTTTTCAGTGACCTGAAGAGTAGATGCCCCATGGAATGGCTACCTACCTCTCTCTTCTCAGTCCCCAACATCTCGAACTCTGTTTTCTTCCTGGCCTTTCCCTCACTTTTTTCTCAGCTCACAACAAGACCTCACCTTTAGTAAGGGTGTGTGCAATACTGAAGATTCACAATAGAAATCGAGAGAGAGCGACTTCACCTTTCGGGGGACTTCAAGGATAGGTATTTTCCTAATTACACCTATCCACTGGTCATCTTGGAAGTACCTCATCTTTACTCTCAAAGGGGGAAAGTTTGTCATTCAGGTCTTTTAACTGCCTCCCTCATCATCGTACGAAGAGTCCATGTTGATGTCAACTTGATCTCTTATGAAGAGATATATTCAGGTATTGATTTGGCCTGCAGAACTCACCGTGGTTTTGGCCACAGGACAGCTTTCTTTCTTGAATTTATTGGTAATGAACTTCAAGATTTTTATCAGAGCAGAAAGCAAGCACCTGGGTTGCTGGTTCATGGGGAGTAATGAGAGTCTTTCCTCAAGATTCTTGCATCAGCCAACTTGGGGAGATTGCTAGCAGTTCTTATCAGGTCAGGGATAATTCACTCAGCAAGTTAGCTTTCTTTAGGTGTCCTGTCATCCTTGTAGAAACTGGTTCTGCAGGGCAACTTCCCCTCCTATCTAAGCTTATGGTCTCACGAAGTTTGTCTTCAGGAAACTGAGAATGACAGAGTGACAAGAACTGTATATGGGGGTGCCATTATGCACTGACCCTCCAGAAGTGTGTTTTCTTTCCTACCTTTACCATGAAAAGCTTTCAGTCTTAAACCAGGATTTTATTCCAGGAAAAGATTTCTCTTTTTATCAAGGAATATCTTTTAGACTCCTGAAAAACCCTAATAATCTTTCTCTTTTGGAGGATTCAAAGCCAAAAGGGTCGTGCCTTTTGCCTTTATGAGTCTTTATGAGGGGTATTCAGCCCTGACATCAGCATAGGTGCATGCGAATCATCTGGGCTCTTGTCTGTGCAGCAATCGGGATGATGGAGATCTGCTTGCTCATAAGTGTTCCATATTTTGTAATGAGATCCATGAAGGACATTTCAGTAGTGACTCATGTGAGGTACTACTGGGTCCGGTTGAGTGCTGCAGAGCTATCTTAAGCCAACTCAACACCTCATATTTGTATGTCAACAACTCTTCAGTTAGTACAAACAGAGTTAAAGGAAGTATCTAAATCAACTATCCCCCGGCTCTGTAAATTTGTCCATGGCCATCATCTGTTCTAATGTAGAAGGTGAGGTGCAGCTTGGACGAGAGTTCACGATGGTAGGGGCACTCAGTAGGAATCTATCAGCGTTTAGTTATTGCATACGGAGAGGTAACCAGGTATGATCACCTGCACGATGTTTTACCTGCGGATTGTTGCCCACTGACCTTTGACATACTTTCCTTGTAGCAGTGGTGGCTGCTCAATGTTTCAGATAGCTTGCCTAGCTGCCTTTGGGAGAGGTAGTGCTTCATCTAGGTATATGGCTGGCAGGAGACAGGAAAGGAGTGGCTGGTTCTCCTCACTTTGATTTTGACTGAGCATCAGCCTTTCTATTGGCGATGAAGGGATGCAAGTTCCCCTCCTCTCTTGGAAAGTGGAGAAGAAGACAGACAATAAGCAAATTTAATCATAACAGCCTGTTTTATTGTCTCAATACTTCAGTAGAGGTTCTTACAGCCTGATTAGTCAGGGTGATATTGAGTCGGAGTGTGCAAAACAAGGTACATATTTGTTTAGAGTGGATTTTGAATCTTTGGATGTTCCAGATAAATATTTTGGCAGGTGCCACACTGGCACTTTTGGGGAAATTAGAAAATTCAAGATGGCCACCTATAAGCATCCTGATTTTAGAAATCACTAAAGATTTATAAAATACATGAAAAATTGAAGCCCATTGTCACTTAAATCATAGTTTTAGAGGTCATAGAGAGCAGCCAATCATATTACATTAATTTCCAAAGGAAATTATTGTTTGAAAATTCAAGATGGCCGCCGACATGGATATTGATTTATATTCCTTAAAAACAGATGACTGTTGCATTTAGTCCAGAGTTTAGAGATGGTTATAAACATCCATAGTTTGTGGTTCTGTGTCAAAATCTGCTTATTATATACATGCCTGAAATTCACATTCTCCTCAATGACCATTGATGTAGGAGGAAAATACATCAATTTTGGCTGTAGTACATACGATTTTTTCTTCCCAGTTTTTGACAGCCAAACCTGAAACCGAGTATTATTCATCATTTATTCAAGATTGTGCTTTACCCCATAACAAGCTGCAATGAATGCAGTTGCTTCCTTGATAACTTCTCCAATATCTGAGTATTAGTTACCGATACAAATTGATTTGCGGCGACTACAAGACCTTGATCACTTTTACATTACCAATACATTAATATGCTCCAACAGTATCACAACCCGTCACAGCAAATGCTGAAACCAAATACAGTATGATGTCACGTTGCTTTTTACTGGTTTTCATTCCAAACAATATATTATCAAGCTGGCCTCCAGCCAGGACTGGTTGCTTTCCATTCTGGAACCGCCACGTGGATGTTAATTTTTTAATTTTTCTTCAGGGTAGAAGTGAAGTAACAACACAAAGACATCATAGTCATCACAAACCACTTTGATTGATACCTGCATTCCCTTTGCCTGTAAGACTTCATACACCTGGGGGTTGGGTGAATTCTGACATCTGCCTCTTCATGGGTAGTAGTAAAATCAAGACAGTCATGGAGAGACCCATCCTTAACTTCAATTGGAACAGGGTCTTTTCCAGTTATGATGAGGGATGATGGGGTAGGATTCTATTGAACTTTCTTGCCAAGTTTCGTGCAGATAATATCTATAAGTTGCTCCTTGTTCTTAGTCATCGTCGGGATAACTGATTGATAGCTTATATAGATGTGTTGTCACTTTGCTGGATAGAGAAGAGTGTGTTCCATAGTTGATACTATAATCAGTATATCCGTCAAACACCAAATGCAAATGGGCACACTGAGACATCATCCTAGCAGGTATATAAGCCATGGACCCATCAACAAAGTCCTTAACTTGCCCATTTACAGACCAGTGAAGCACCCAATGGATAGCACACCCATCAAGCACAATGGTATTTAGCCTCTCATGTATTCTTGATGATTCTTCAACCTTCAGATTCTTCTTCAAAGTGGCTTTCACTTTGGCAATCCTGAGTCAAGGTAGACCATTCTCTTCTTAAATATCGCTAATGGAATAGGGACCAGTTCATACTCTAACACCTCTTTCTCAGAAATGTCCCAAGCTGTTGCTAAAGCCATAGCTCTTGCAAAGATAAGACCTGCATCAATATGTCCAGCCAGCACTTATTTTAATTGCTTCTTGGTAGTGGCTGCTATTGTTGTAACTTGGCATGGTATATTCTTGTGGAAGTTGTCAAGCAACCCATCTCAAACTCTTTCATCTGTTTTGCTCCAA